>NC_043709.1:6265331-6271361 GCF_006229205.1 Suricata suricatta
AGCATTAAAAAAATTTTTTTTAAATAAAAGAAAGTTCGTTCTTTGACCACAATGGAATTATTCTTTTTTTTATGTTTTTTTTTTTAATTTATTTTTGAGAGACCGAGAGAGACAGCACGAGCAGGAAAGGGTCAGAGAAAGAGGGAGACACAGAACCGGAAGCAGGCTCCAGGCTCTGAGCTGTCAGCACAGAGCCAGCACAGAGCGGGGCTCGAACTCATGAACTGTGAGATCATGACCTGAGCTGAAGCCAGATGCCCAACCGACTGAGCCACCCAAGTGCTCCGATCACAATGGAATTAAATTAGAAACCCATAACAGTAACAGAAAGATGCCTGGAAAATCTCCAAATATTAGAAACTAAACACACATTTAAATAACATATAAATGAATAAAACAAGTCTAAGAGAAAATTCGAATGTTTTTTTGAACTGAATGAAAAATAAAATAAGTCTTAGAGAAAATTCTAATGTTTTTATGAACTGAATGAAAATGAAAAAATATCAAAATGTGGGGATGCAGTTAAAGTACTTCCTAGAGAAAAACTCATAGTATTAAAAATATCTATATGAGAAAATAACAGGGGCCTGGCACCTGGGTGGCTCAGTCAGTTAAGTGTTGGACTCCTGGTTTTGGCTCAGGTCATGATCTCCTGGTTCATGAGTTCAAGCCCCACATCAGGCTCTGTGCTGACTTCTCAGAGCCTGCTTGGTATTCTCTCTCTCCCTCTGTCTCTGCCCCTCCCCTGCTTGCTCTCTCTCTCAAAATAAATAAATACACTTTAAAAATTAAAAAAAAAAAAACAAATAACAAATGTGGGGTGCCTGGGTGGCTCGGTCAGTTAAACATCCGACTTCAGGTCATGATCTCACAGCTCATGAATTCAAAGCCCACAGAGAGCTGACAGTGCAGAGCCAGCTTGGACTCCCCGTCTCTCCCTCTCTCTCTCTCTGCCCCTTCCACGCTCGCTCGCTCTCTCTCAAAAATAAATAAATAAGCTTAAAAAAGAGAAAATAACAAATGTCTCAAATGAATTACCTCAGTTTCTACTTTAAGAAACTGGAAATGGAAGAGCAAATAAAGCCCAAAGTAAGCACAGAATTGAAATAAAAAAGATTAAAGTGAAAATAATTGAAATAGGAAACAGAAAGACAATAAAACAATAGGAAAAAAATCAATCAAACCAAAGGCTTGTGTAACAAAGCAAGAATAACAAAATGTATAATTCTATAGATAAACTAAACCAGGAAAAAAAAATAAGATCGATATCAAGAATGAATAAAGTGACAAAGAAGCAGATTCTATAGAGACCAAAATGACAGTAAGGGAATATTATGAGCATCTTCTGCCAATAAACTGGACTTAGAGAAAATGGACAAAATCTGTAAAAGGCACAAAACACCACAAACCCTGAATAACACATCTATAGGAGACAAGGAATTTATTTAACTCCCCCACTAGTGAATTCTCCAAACTTTTAAGGAAGAAGTGACACCCATTCTACACAAACTCTTCCAGAAAAAGGAGAGAACACTTTCCACCTCATTGTACGAGGGCAGCATTCTCTGATATCAAACTCAGACAAAATCTGACACAAGAAAATGAGAGAACAACACCTCCCTTAAACATAGATGCAAATATTAACACATCTTAACTCGAAAAGCATGACATATGGAAAGTTTAATAGGTAATACCAAAGGCGTTTACCCTCAGGAACGGCAGGCTGGCTCAATCTTCAAAAAACAATCAACATGTTTCACCACAATAACTAACTAAAAAAGAAAAATCAACTGATTATCTCAACAGGTGCATAAAAAACATTTCATAAAATCCACATCTGTTCCTGATGACAAACTTCCAGAAAACTAGGAGTAGTAGAGAATCTCCTCAACTTGGTGAAAGACATCTATGAAAACTCAGTGCTAACAATACACTCACTGAGAGCCGCTGGATGCCTTCCCCGAGTTCGGGAACAAGGCAAGGATGTTTGCCCTCGTCACTCCTGTTCAACACTGGGCTGGCAGTTCTAGACAATGAGCCCAGTCAGAAAAGAGAAGCAACGGCCCCTCCCACATTCGTAAACCCACCGCACTCCTGAATGGTGCAGTGATGTCAGTGACGAAGCGCAACGTCCCTCGCCCGCCTAATCTAGTCCAATAAGCCATGTAACGTCTGCCAATCTGACTTATTACCACTTGCCAGTTATATCCTGAAGTCAAACTGTATACCTGGAGTAACAGGTTCCTAGAGTCAGGGCCTCATTGCTGCAATGATTCGTCCCTTTATATAACTTACAATACTGTTTGTGTCTGTTTCATAAAAGAGCTGTAACATTTTCTCCATCAATTTCTGTAGCAAATTGCAAATGAGACCAAAGCCTTTCACTTGCAAATGTGTCATAATGTTGCTCATTGATTAATGTTTTTCAAATTTGACAGAGTTAGCCATTACAAAAGATGACCAGTCCTTCCAATGAACTTCAAAGCTTAACATAAAAAGAAAGAGAACTGAAGAGACTGAGAAAAGTAAAAGGCAATCAGATTGGAAAAGAAAAAGTAAAATATCTTTATTTTACAGACCTCATGATTGTGTATAAAGTCCTACGGGAGCATACAAAAAACTACAATAGTTTAGCAAGGTTGAAGGATACTAGATCAATATATAAAAATAAGTTATATTTACAGTGAACATAAAACTGTGCTAAAAAATAAAATATATTTAAAGATCAATTATATTTCTATATAATAGCAACAACTGGGAATTGAAATATTTTAATTATACCATTTATAATAGTATCAAAAATATGAAACATATAGGGGGAAATATGACAACAAATGTATGCAAGACCTGTACACTAACCACTATCAGGCGCAGCTGAAAGAAGTGAAGGAAAACCTACATAAATGAAGAGATAAACCACGGTCATGGATCAGAGGATTCAACGTTGTTAAGATATCAATTCCACTCTCACACTGATCTATAAAGTCAGTATAATTGTAATAAAAGTTCCAGTGAACTTTTTCATTGTTAAAATCAAATGCTTTATCTAAGGTTCATAATGAAAATGCAAAGGGCCTAAAACGGCTAAACAATTAAAAAATAAACAAAGTTGTGCATCAATCAAGACAACATGAAGTTGTTTATGTCAAGAGAGAGGGAGAGAATAGTGTCCAAGAGACAGGTCCATACACTGTTGATTTTAAACAAAGGTGACTCACTGGAGGAAAGAATCTTTTCAATAAATGGTCCTAGAGAAACTGGATATTCATATGGAAAAAAGTGGACTATGGGTCATACCTCACACCATGTACAAAAAATAACTCAAGTTTAATCATAGACCTAAATCTAAAACCTAAAACTATAAAATGTCTAGAAGAAAACAAAGGAGAAAATCTTTGTGACTATGGATTAAGCAAAGATTTCTCAATGTAACACCAAAATCCTGATCCATAATAGAAAAAAGCCTGATATCCTGGACTTCATGAAAACTTAAATCTTCCCTTCTAAAGACACTATTAGCAGAATTGAAAGACAAGCCACAGACTAGGAGAACATATTTGCAAATTATATAGCTAATGAAGAAATCTGTCTAGAATATGTAAAGAACCCTCAAACTCAGTAACAAGAAAATGAACAAGTGATTTTTAAAATGGGCAAAAGATAGTACAAAAACAGCACACTCAGATCAATGGAACAGAATAGAGAACGCAGAACTGGACCCACAAATGTATAGCCAACTAATCTTTGACAAGCAGGAAAGAATGTCCGATGGAATAAAGAGTCTCTTCAGCAAGTGGTGCTGGGAAAACTGGACAGCGACATGTAGAAAAACGAACCTGGACCACTTTCTTACAGCATACACAAAAATAAACTCAAAATGGATGAAAGACCTAAATGTAAGACAGGAAGCCATCAAACTCCTCGAGGAGAAAGCAGGCAAGAACCTCTTTGACCGTGGCTGCTGCAACTTCTTACTCAACACATCTCTGGAGGCAAGGATAGTAAAAGTAAAAATGAACTACTGGGACCTCATCAAAATAAAACGCTTCTGCAGAGTGACGGAAACAATCAGCAAAACTAAACGGAAACCGACAGAATGGGAGAAGATATTCACAAACAACATATCAGATAAAGGGTTAGTATCCAAAATCTGTAAAGAAATTCAACACCCATAAAACAAATAATCCAGTGAAGAAATGGGCAAACGACATGAATAGACACTTCTCGGAAGAAGACATCTCTATGGCAGTCACATGAAGACATGTTCAACATCACTCATCATCAGGGAAATACAAATAAAAACCACGATGAAATGCCACCTCACACTTGTCAGAACGGCTAACATCAACAGCTCCGGCAACAACAGATGCTGGCGAGGATGCGGAGAAAGAGGAGCCCTTCTGCACGGCCGGTGGGAACGCACACTGGTGCGGCCGCTCTGGGACACAGGATGGGGGGGCTCAAGACATTAAAGACACAGCCACCCTACAACCCAGCAATTACACTACTACTACTTATCCAAGGGATACAGATATGCTGTTTCAAAGGGGCACGTGCGCCCCAATGTTGATAGCAGCGCTATTGACAAGAGCCAAAGTATGGAAAGAGCCCAAACATCCATTGACAGATGAATGGATAAAGAAGATGTGGTATGTACACACACACACACACACAACGGAGTATTACTGAGCATTCAAAAAGAATGAAATCTTGCCATTTGCAACTACGTGGATGGAACTAGAGGGTATTATGCTTAGCGAAGTTAGTCACTCATGGAAAAACATATGAGTAAATCAGGGGCGCCTGGGTGGCTCAGTCGGTTGAGCGTCGGCTTTAGCTCAGGTCATGATCTCGCGGTTTGTAGGTTTGAGCCCCGCATCAGACTCTGTGCTGACAGCTCAGAGCCTGGAGCCTGTCTTTGGATTCTGTGTCTCCCTCTCTCTCTGACCCTCCCCTGTTCATGCTCTCTCTCTCTCAAAAATAATAAATAAAACATTAAAAAAGATATAAAACAGATGAACATAAAGAAAGGGAAGCGAAAATAATATAAAACCAGGGCAGGGACAAAACATAAGAGACTCTTAAATGTGGAGAACACGCAGAGGGTTACTGGAGGGGCTGTGGGGGAGGGGATGGGCTACATGGGTGAGGGGCATTACTCCTGAAATCATTGTTGCACATAGGCTAACTAACTTGTATGTAAATTTAAAAAATAAATTAAATTAAAAAATAAAATAAAATGGGCAAAAGTTTTAAATAGCTACTTCACAAAGAAGGAAGACAGATGGAAGATAAGCGCGTGCAGGTCACTGGGAAAGAAAATGCAAATTAAAACCATAATAAGCTCTCGCTGCACACCTACTATAGGTTCTCCCAGACTAAAAAGACTGACCTTAACAGACATCGATGAGAAGTGGGAAAACAAACTCGACCACCACTGACAGGGATATAAAATGATGCAACCACTTTTTGGAGTTTGGAAGTTGCTTTAAAAATAAAAACACATGGGGTGCCTGGGTGGCTCCGCTGGTTAATCTGACTTCGACTCAGGTCATGATCTCGTGGTTCGTGGGTTTTTGCTCCACGTTGGGCTCTGGGCTGACAGCTCAAAGCCTGGGGCCTGCTTTGGATTCTGTGTGTGTGTGTGTGTCTCTGCCCCTCCCACGCTCACGCTCTGTCTGTCTGTCTGTCTTTCTCTCTCTCTTAAAAATAAATAAACATTAACAGAATTTTATTAAAAAAATAAAAACATAGACCTAACATATGACCTAGCCATTCTCCTCTAGGTATTTACCCAACAAAGAAACCGTATTCCATACAAAGACATACACAAATATTCATAACAGTTTTATTTATAATAGCCCCGAAATGGAAGCAACCCAAACACCCATGAACAAATTGCGGCACGTCCACATAACGGAATATACTCAGCAATGAAAGGAACGGGCTACTGAGCCCCATAACAATGAGGATGAATCTCAAAATAATTTTGCTGAAAGAAGCCAAATGAAGAGGAATACATATTGTATG
>NC_043709.1:6271461-6280253 GCF_006229205.1 Suricata suricatta
GAGGTAGAGCAGGGGGAGGGGGGTGGAGGTAAGGCAGGGGGAGTGGGGGTGGAGGGATTACAGAGAAACGTGAGAAAGCCTTTAGGGGTGACGGCCAAGCTCATTCTCTTAACTGCGATGATGGTTTCACACGCGTATATGAAAATATCGAACTGTTACACGTGCACTTAGCTGTATGTCAATCATACATCAATAAAGTTGTTTTTAAAAAGAGTAAAGTTATATGAACGGTTCTATTCTCTCTTCCTCCAGACTTTAAACATTGCAAACATTCTTTAAACATTTAGACAGTTACTCGCATAATCTCCAAAAGAACTCACCTCAACTCCTAAGAGAGCACACATAGATATTTCTTTATAAGGATAAGAGAGAAGAAAAGGCCTTTGAAAAGGACTGGCGTCCAAAAGGAGGAAATCAGCACGAGGATTCAGAGCAAGCAGTGTCTCCTATGCAACAGTTCCCCCCAAAATAGCAGAAAACTAGAAATGTCCTATTTTGTATTCTCAACAATATTCCAGAAGACAATGTGTCTGCACAACTGTAGGCAGTAAGAAAAATTTACCCTGATGTAGGGTGGTAGTTAAATTTTATTTTGTTTTTTTTTTAAAAAAGATTTTATATTTTAAGTAATCTCCCCACCCAATTTAGGGCTTGAACTCACGACCCCAAGATCAAGAGTGGCAGGCTCCACCGCATGAGCCAGCAGGGCTCACCAAATTTTAAAATGTAACGAAGGGGCGGCCTGGGGGGCTCAGTCAGTTAAGCCTCTGACTCTTGATTTCAGCTCAGGTCATGATCTTGCAGTTTGTGGGATCGAGTCCCGCATCAGGGTGGAGCCTGCTTGGGATTCTCACTCTCTCCCTCTCTCTCTGCCCCTTCCCTGCTCATTCTCTCTCTCAAAATAAATAAATAAATTTTTAACAAAATTTTTTAATGTTTTATTTATTTTTTCAGAGAGAGAGAGAAAGACAACGTGAGCAGGGGAGGGGCAGAGAGAGAGGGAGACACAGAATCTGAAGCAGGCTCCAGGCTCTGAGCTGTCAGCACAGAGCCCGACGTGGGGCTCGAACCCATGAACCACGAGATCATGACCTGAGCCGAAGTCAGACGCTGACTGAGCCACCCAGGTGCCCCATTAAACTTTTTAAAAATGTAATGGAAAGAGTGACCAGCAGGCTGGATAGTACAAAAACAAAACAAAACAAAACTGAATTAGTGCATTGAAGGAGAACACAAGAAATTCTCCCAGAAGACAGAAAGAATGGAAGCATTTGCAGGAAGACAGATGAAGGACAAACCTCGGAAGATCAAAGAGTCATAAAATAAGAACACCAATAAGAACACCGAGAGGAAGAGTCAAGGGAGAAGCAACGAAATAAAAACGGTCCTTAAAGGACGCCTTGACTCTTAATCACATGCTTTTAGACTAACTTAATAAGGCAAAGTGACACTAAGCATAGGTACCTTGGGAAGATTTTTGAATTTTAAGGATAAAGAAAACATTAAGGGGACACCTGGCTGGCTCAGTCAGTGGAGAATGTGACTCTCTTAAAATGTTGATTTATTTTTGAGAGAGAGAGACAAAGTGCGAGTCAGGGAGGGACACAGAGAGAGAGGGAGACACAGAATCCGAGCAGGCTCCAGGCTCCGAGCTGTCAGCACACAGCCCGATGTGGGGCTCGAACCTACGAACCGTGAGATCATGACCTGAGCCGAAGTCGGATGCTTAAAGGATTGAGCCACCCAGGTGTCCCTGGAGAATGTGACTCTTAATCTCAGGGTTGTGAGTTCAAGGCCGATGTTGGGTGTAGACACTACTTAAAAATAAAATCTAAAGAAAGAAAGAGAGAGAGAAAGAGAAAGGGAGGGAGGGAGGAAGGGAGAGAACGAGAAAGAAAGAGAAAACATTAAGGCAGAGGGGGGAAAAACCCAGATTCCCTAAGAAGAATAAAGGATCAGAACGGTGTCAATTACCACACGCGATACTGAACGTCAGAGGAGAGCGGGGTTCTGCAGAGCAGTGAGGGAAAATGATTGATTGTGACCCTAGAATTCTGGGCCGGCCAGAGCTCCCAGTGTCAGGACAACGGAAAGGTTCTCCGTGGCCACTGGGCCAGGCACAGCCTCCCTCCTGCCTCAAACCACGGAGGTCAAAGAGAGTGGACCTGAAAATAAACCCATCCTGGTGCCGGAGCCCTGATGAGCCGGAAGCTAGAAGGAAGCCCTCGAGAACGGAAGGCGGACAGAAGGAGGCTGGCAGAGACGAGAGCACAGAGCGCGGGTGGAAGCACCGCTGTGCAAGGTGAAGGCCTCCGGGGGCCTCTGACTGTTCAGTAAGGAGCTGGACCCCGGCAGCAGGACGGACGCCTGCTCGGGGGACTCATGAAGCCCAAAGGTGGCGCGCTTCCCCTCTCCTCACCTGTGGCAAGCAGACAAAAACATGTATTAACCACCAGGTGAGAGCAATGCATGTGAGAATTTTTTTTAATGTTTATTTTTGAGAGGGACGGGGAGGGGCAGAAAGAGAGGGAGACAGAGGATCCAAAGCAGCTCGGCCCTGTTAGCTCGGAGCTCAATGTGGGGCTTGAACTCACTGACCCTGAGATCATGACCTGAACCGAAGTCCGACACTTAACCGACTGAACAACCCAGGTGCCCCAGATGTGAGAATTCTCGGCCAGGGAAGTGCGGGGTGGCTGGTAACTAACACCCAGCAGGAACGGGGAGCCCCAGGACCCCAAAGTCTAACCACAAGTGCACCCTGATTAGTGATGTGCTTTGGTGACCCTACATAGACCAATAGCACACTCCACAATCAATCAAAGCATTCAAAGCGAGTCCACCAAAGTATTTTTAAAAAGGAGGATGTTTGGGGGCACGTGGGTGGCTTAGCCAGTCAGGCATCAGACTTTGGCTCATGTTATGACCTCACAGTTGAAGGGTTAGAGCCCCGCATCACGCTCTGCTTCAGATTCTGTGTCTCCCTCTCTCTGCCCCTCCTCCATCCCCCACTCGCACACGGTCTCTTTTTCTCTCAAAAAGAAATAATCATTTAAAAAAAACTTTATTTTTTAATGTTTATTTATTTTTGAGAGGAAGAGAGACAGAGCACGAGTGGGGGATGGGCAGAGAGAGAAGGAGACACAGAACCGGAAGCAGGCTCCAGGCTCCGAGCTGTCAGCCCAGAGCCCGATGTGGGGCTCGAACTGACAAACCGCAAGACCATGACCTGAGCCAAAGTCATATGCTTAACTGACTGAGCCATCCAGGCGCCCCTAAAAAATGCTTTAAAAAAAAAGAGTACATTGCAACCTTGGAATAGAAGAGATCTTACAAATAAGATACAAAACACTTATACTATATAAATAGTTAAATCTCTGTACAACAAAGCCATCAACAAAGTCGAAGACAAACAAGAAATGGGGTATTTGCGGTGCAGGTGGCAGAGATTCACATGGAGACCACAAAGGCATTCCTACGGATCAATAGGACAATGAAATAGAAAAATGAGCAAAGATGAAGAAATATAAGTGGCCACATCAAAAAAAAAAGCTCAATTTCATTAGTAATCATGAAAATTAAAACAAAGAGCTATTATTTTCTCCTCTTAAATTGGCAAAAACTGCAAAAGTGACATTAAATGTCAAAGTGGGTACAAGGAACCAGCACTTTGAATCACCGATGGGAGCACAATTTGGCAATATCTATTTACAATACACGTATCTTTTGCCTCAGCAGTTCTATTTCCAGTTACCTCCTGCAGGTAAATACCCACTCGGACGGGCAGAAATGGGGCATGAATGAGGATGCACTTTGTTTTTAAAGACTCCTTTTTAAATGTGGGGGTGGGGGCAGAGGGAGAGAGAGAACCCCAAGCAGGATCCTCACTCAGCACAGAGCCTGACGAGGGGCTCAATCCCATGACCCTGGGATCGTGACCTGAGCCAAAATCAAGAGTCAGATGCTCAACAGACTCAGACCCAGGCCCCCCACCGTATGTCCCTTGTTTGTTTTTTTAATGTTTATTTATTTTTAAAGGAAAGAAAGACAGCATGAGTGGAGAGAGAAAGACACAGAATCGGAAGCAGGCTCCAGGCTCCAAGCTGTCAGTACAGAGCCCGACGTAGGGCTTGAACTCACAAACTGTGAGATCATGACCTGAGCAGAAGTCGGACGCTCAACTGACTGAGCCCCCCAGACGACCCGTATGTCCCTTGTTTTTAATAGCACAGAGTTGGAAATCACCTAGGCCTATGAACAGGGGAACAACTGACAAATGAAATATGATATATCCACATTACAACTTCTTTCCAGAGCTAAAATGAATCGGATCTAGATGAACTGAGTGAATGATCTTGGAGAAAAAAGTAAGATGCAAACCAGCAGGTAGATTAGGGGTCAGGTATGTACATCCTCCCCCCAAATTTCAGCCCACAGATTCAAATGTGCAAGAAATGGTGAAACAGCACACCCCTTTCTTGTTAAATAGACATCATTTTAGACTGCAAGCCCTCAGACCCTCTGTCCCACCCCCGCCCCCGCCTCTGCCCCTCCCCTGCTCGCACGTGCTCTCTTGCTCTCTCTCTCTCTCTCTTTCTCTCAAAAATAAAGATTTAAAAACAAAAACCTCTGAGCCCTCAACTCAAGTCTGTGGGAAATAAACCCTAAGTAACACCTAAGACACTGTCGCCCCTCACCCTCAACCCAGAATTTAACCCGGATTTTGCGCAGCGCCGAGGCGTGTGAGGGTGAGGACCGTGTCCTGGGCTGGGCTCAATGGCTGGCAGAGGACACCACTCAGGAAGGAAGTGACACAACATTTTAAGTGTTGAAATGTCAACATCCCATATCCAGTGAAAATGGCCTTTAAGGATGTTGGAGGAAATCAGGAAATTCCCAGATAAAGGAAAACTAAAATGATGTCACCAGCTGATATCCAAAAGGTTATATATATATATGATTCCATTTGTGTAACATTCTGGAGATGATAAAATGGAGTTCCTTTATCCGAGACTAAGGAGGAGAGAGGCAGTGGAAGAAAAACACTGAATAAGAAAACTCTGGGACCTAGTTCTCACCCTACTATGAACTGAGCAAGTCTCTTAAATGCTTGAAGGCTTCAATTCAACCCAATCTAACAGTCACTGGGTATCAAGGACAGTGGCGAGAGGGGCGGGGTAGTGGGTGGCCTTTAACCTACGTCTATATCAACACCCCGCCTCCATAAAGCAATATGCTTTGTTTGCTACAGAATATTGACATTTTATTAACTTGGGGGAAAATGTTCAATGTAAGTATAAATGGGGGGCTGAGATGCAAACACAGGACTAAGGCAATCCCCTGGATACACTCTATGCCCACCTCTCCCCTCAACAGGACTCCCACCCTTCATTGGCTCTTGATCATTAGGATCTACTCTGTGTGACGTGCTATGGAGATTGAGGCTAAAGAAGTTAACAGGATTCTCATAATCTGATTGGTAGACACGAAAAGAAAACAAATACGTATCAAAGTCTCTGTGCTTCGAAAGACTCTCCTGGGCACTTCGCATTATTCACATCATCTCACTTACTCCCCACAACCCTGGGTGGCACCCCCTACTATCCCCATTTTCCAGATGTGGAAACCAAAGTTCATGGGGGAAAGGTAACTTGACATTGTAACTCACATTAGGAACTGACAATAAACCCTCTTCACCATACACTACATTGCTTCTGACTCTATAGAGGTATTTATTTTCCGAACTGTCCTATTCCCTCCCAATCTTCGAAAGTCGTTTCATAAAGACAGATAGGGTGGTTTGTTTTTGTTTTTAAGGTGATGAGAGCAAGAAGGCATTATTAAAATACACTGGACTTTACACATTTGAAAAATCATCAGATTCCATGTTTCCCAACAGCTTTATTGAGACATAATTAATGTAACGTAGAATTTATCTTTCATGTCTTAGGTGTGTGATTTAATGAATTTTAGTTTATTTACAAAGTTGTACAGCGCACCGCAAACTAATTTTGGAGCATTTCCATCAGGCTGAACAGAAATGTCAGGCTACATCCACTTCTCATTTCCACTCAGCCCACTCGTCTATAAAGATTTGCCTTTTCTGAACCCTTCATATAAATGAAATCGTACATGTTTTATATCTAGCTTTTTTCCCATTTAGTATAATGTTTTCAAGGTTCATCATAGCTCAAAACTATCCCACTGTGCGGATATGCCACATTTTGTTTATCCACTTTTTTTTATAATCCATCCAATTGACAGATTTTTTTGGTTACTGTGAGTAACGCTGCTATGAACATTTGTTTTTAGGTCTTTGTATGGACAAACGTATTCATTTCTTCTGGAAAGATCCTACTATTGAAATTGTTGGATCACACAGTAAGTCTGTGTTTAACTGGGTCTTCTTAGGGACTTATTTATTTATTTATTTATTTATTAAAGTTTATTTATTTATTTTCAGAGAGCGAGCACGGAGGAGGAGCAGACAGACAAATCCTAAGCAGGCTCTGTGCTGACAGCACAGAGTGAAGCTCCACGTCACAGAGTGAAGCTGATAGCACCCAACGTGAAGCTCCACGTCACGAACTGTGAGATCATGACCTTAGCCCAGATGGAGAATCAGACGCTTAACCGACTGAGTCACCAGGTGTCCCTACAACTAACTTCTTAAGAAACTGCCAGGGGCACCTGGGTGGCTCAGTCGGTTAAACGTCCCTCGGCTCGGGTCATGATCTCACAGTTCGTGGGTTCGAGCCCCGTGTCGGGCTCTGTGCTGACAGGTCGGAGCGTGGAGCCTGCTTCAGATTCTGTATCTCCCTCTCTCTCTGTCTCTCAAAAATAAATAGAAAACATATTAAAAAAAAAAAAAAAAGAAACTGCCAGACTGATTTCCGCAGTGGCTGCGTCATTTTACATTCCCACCAGCAGTGAAGGAGAGTTCCAATTTCTCCACATCCTCACCAACACTGACTACTGTTTATCTTTTTATTCTGGGCATCCGAGTGGGTAAGAAATGGCATCTTGTTACGGTTTTGAATTGTACTTACCTAATGACTAACAATGCTGAGTGTCTTTTCATATATCTGTTGATCGTTGTGTCTCTTTTTTCGAGAAGCAGCTCTTCAAATCCTTTGCCTATTAAAAAAAATACACTTTATTTTTTGGAGCAGTTTTAGTTTCACAGCAAAACTGTGTTGCACCCATTCAGCCCCTAGCAATCAATGACCTTTTTGTCTCCATAGATTCATCTTTTTCCGTTATGCTTATAGCTGGAATTATACCTTTTCAGGTTGGCTTTTTTCACTTAGTAATATCCATTTAACTTTCCTCCATGTCTTTCACGGCTTTTATCTCTTTCTAACACTAAAGAGTACTCCGTTGTTTGGATGCACAAAAGTATATTTAACCATTCACCTCCTGAAAGACGTCTTGGTGACTTCCAAGTTTGGGCAATTCTGAATAAAGCTGCTGTAGACACCCGTGTGCAGGTTTCTGGGTGGAGCAAAGCTTTTGACTCATACCAGTCACACCGAGGGGTGTGACCGTGGATCGTACGGAAGAACGTGCTGACTTTTGTAAGAAACTGCCAAACAGACTTCCACAATGGCTGTGTGACGGTCCCTTGTCACCAGCAAGGAAACAGCTCCTGCCGCGCACTCTACGTCCTCCCTGCCATTTGGTGCTGTCACCTTGGCTGGTTTTTAAATTGGGCTATTTGTCTTTTTAAAATTATTGAGTTGTAAGAATCTTTTATATGTTCTAGATGTAAGTACTTCATAGAATATATGATTTGCATATAGTTTCTCCCCAGTTTATGGGTCATTTTAGGGGCCTTTTTTTCCTCAATGTAAAGGAATATTAAGCGCCAAATTCATGATACTGTTTACTCCTGGAGGAGGCAGGAGCATGGACCCAGTTAGACCTAGACAGGTAGATATGATGATGTAGGTGCTGTAGAGGGAGAACAGAGACACAGAGACGCAGAGCACAGAGGCAGAGACAGAGCACAAGCAGGAGAAGGGCAGAGAGAGAAGGAGACATAGAATCTGAAGCAGGCTCCAGGCTCTGAGCTGTCAGCACAGAGCCAGATTCAGGGCTCGAACTCATAGGGCATGAAATCATGACCTGGGCTGAAGTCTGGCGCTAAACCGACTGAGCCATTCAGTTGCTCCAATGCCCTTCGGAGAGTTTAAACCAGGTAAACCTCATAAGGTGGGTACTGAGGTTCAAAAGTTTCCATTTCCTTATCATGCTTTAGACTTGTATACGGTGCATGCTTTCCTTTAACGCATAGCTGACTTAAATGCACAAATACCATTTTAAAAGGTAATACAAGAACAAAAATCTAATTTTTTACCCTTTAGAATGGGAAAGCCTGGGACAGATGCACGGCCATGTTCCATGCTGGCTGACCGCAGCCCTGGCCCCTGCTCCTTCCCCAACACACAAGGTGCCTGCCAGCTGCACCTGGGAGACCTCCTAAGGGCATGCGGGGCAGATGGGTGGGGGACTTGGGGGGAGGGGCATCACGCAGCAGGTGACCTAGACCCTACACCTCAGTTTCCTCACCTGTAGTAAGGGGGTGCTAACAGAACCTCTCTTATCCATGAGATTAAAGACAACCAGGTAAAATACTTAGTGCACATTAACTGTTACTTTTTATTTGGCACATCGGGCTCCCCGGGATGGTCAGAGGTAACCCCAAAGCCAGCAACGAGGGGGATACCCAGGATGGACGATACAAGACTCCTTCGAGCTCCAAATTTCTGGGCTGCTTTTCTTTTTTTTTT
>NC_043709.1:6280353-6296797 GCF_006229205.1 Suricata suricatta
TCCCCCCCCCCCCCCCGCCACAAAAACAGACAACCACAGCAGGGAAGTGACTTTCCCAAGGTCATCCACTTAAGTCAGTGGCGCCTCTTCCAGCCCTCCCATTTCCAGTTTCCCAAGCTTGCTCCCGAAGGTCCCCCTGCCTGTAGTAGTTCTCGGGAACTCCTCCCCCTCCCCCCTCATGGCCTGCCCCCTGCTCCCTCACTGTCCCCTGCCTTCACTTAGGTGTCGGAGAACCAGTCTACCTACCTGAACAATTGAAAGAGAAGCTCCCTGGGTACAGAGATTCTGTGTTCTTATCTTGGCATTCCCTCTCAGTGCTGCCCGTGGAACTTAATGGAAGGGAAGTCGTGGCTGTTGATATTTTATTCTTTGGATTTGATTTAGTTTATTTACACAATTTTTAATGTATTTTTATTTATGAGAGACAGAGACTGCGCGAGCAGGGGAGGGTCAGAGAGGGAGACGCAGAATCCGAAGCAGGCTCCAGGCTCTGAGCTGTGAGTACAGAACCTGATGTGGGGCTGGAACCAGGAACCTGAGATCATGACCTGAGCCAAAGTCTGACGCTTAACCGACTGAGCCCCCCGATTTAGTGTATTTTGATGTGGACCGGCACTGCCACGCTGAGAGGGGAGGTGTCTTTAAGCAAGCCAGAACACCATAGCGCCCTTCTGGGCTGCCTCTTCCCTGCCTGTGAATGTGGTGGATACAGAACTTGCCTCCAGACCTTGCCCCTTAATAGCTGTGTGACCTTGAGCTAATTATTTTATCTTGCTGTGCCTCAGTCTCCTCACCCGTAAAATGAGCATCATGATAGTACCTTCAGGGAGTAGCCCTTATTAAATAGGTAATGTATCTAAAGTGCTTAGGGTAAGTCCTGGCACTTAGTTAGGCATGCATACTATTACTTTTATTATTATTATTATTATTATTATTATTAATTATTACTGTTATTTATAGCAGAAGCCAGTTTTTTTTTAATCTTTATTTATTTTTGAGAGAGCAAGGGAGGGATGGGGGGAGGGGTGGGGATTCCCAGACAGGCTCCTCGCTGGATCTCAGAAACCATGAGATCATGACCCGAGCTGAAATCAAGAGTCAGATGCTTAACCGGCGGAGCCACCCAGGTGCCCCAGAATCTGTTTTTTGGTTTTTTGTGGGTTTTTTTGATGTATGAGAACTGTCTGCCCCACTGTGTCCCTGTCCTCAACCTGACTTTTTGGGAGGTTGCTGATGACCAAAACTGAGACCCACGGGATACCAGGGAGGGAGAAACTTGAGTGAACTGCTGGGTCAGGGACTGCACATTTAAATGCCTTCGGGGGCGGCTGGATAATAGGTGTAAGGCAGTGACGGTAGCAAGTGTGATGTGTCTGTGTGTGTGCGTGGGGAGGGGGGCGTATTCAATTGCAGATGTTTAAAAACATAATCTTTGCCTAGCAGAATACTGTGAGTGCCCAGAACCCTTTCTGGTTGCAGAGAGGAGCGGGAGGTGGAGAACAAGACCCAGATGCAGGAAGGTTTGTGTAGGGTTAAAAAAAAAACACAACAAATTGATGGCTGAGTTGACAGACCCACTTACCCACACTCAGGAGCCAGCTCTTTTTAAACGATCCCCTTACAGGAATTCCCCTCAAAGACTCCGAGAAGATAAGCCCCGAGTCCGAAGGGCCCTGGAGGAGGAGCCTAGAGAGCAGGGAAGGAAGGGGAGGGAGGGGCTAAGCGGGCGGCACCGTCTTACCGGGAGCATTGGTGGTCTGTAGCTGGCCAGTTGCTCAGGCCTGTGTCTACACCGATGTCCTGCCGTCCATCATTGGGACTCCAGCTGAGGAATCTTAGCAAAGAGTTGGGAATAAGTATAGCATTTATAATAACTAACATTTATTGCTTTACACATAGCCCCGCATTATGCTAAAAGCTTTCTTTTGGGGTGGGTTCTAATTGTTTCCGTCTTACAGATAAGAAAACTGAGGCACAGAAATCCCACCATAGTGAGGGGAGGAGCCTGATGTAGGAGACCCTGACTGCCCAGCTGTTAGACCTGCTCTTACCTCCTCCTGTAATCTTCCCTGAATCTCAGGGGACCCAGCTATGCTGCTCGTGGAGAGGGAGCGCAGCCACATGGCGGCTGCGGGCACAGGCACAGAACTACCTTCCTTCGAATCTCTCCACTGGAAAAATAATGCCTGCGGCGTGGTGGTTACAGAGCAGGACACGTGCTGTGGAAACCATTTAATTTCCATTTCCGCAGCTGTCTCTGGTACCTCAGGGTCAGTGCTAAATGCCTAGAGATACAAATGTGAGTAAAACAACCCTGCCTTCAGGCCAGTCAGGAAGGGGGGGCATATGTCCAGATTATTAAAACTTAAACAGGGATGGGGAGTAAGTGCTGAAATTGTTAACAGCTAACATCTGTGTTAGCTTGACCACTGACGAGATGTCACTTGATTTTTGCCAAGTTCCTATAACGGAATTCAGTCAGAAGTTATTTTTTCTTCCATGTTTTTGGATGAGGAAGCAGGCTAAGGAGGCGGTGCCGTAGGCAAGGTCATAGTTGACAGTGGCGCAGACCGCACCCAGCTTGTCTGACCCCTGGGCCCACACACGCTCTTCATTACCCTGCGCGGCCCTCCCGTCGGAGGACCTCCGAGCGCCTGGTGTGACCTCTGCCAGGTGGACCGGAGCGAACAGCTGAGAGCCATATCCTCGTCTTCCTTCCTACGGTGTCAGAGCCTTTCTGACGCCGAAGAACCTTAGCAGGAACTCTGGGAAAACACACAGAGGCTACGGAAAAGTCCCCTTCATCCAGAAGGGCCACACTGGTACCTTCCTCTTGAGCCTCGGGGATTTTTCACATTGCAGCTTAAATACTCAGAATCCAAAGAATAAGCCAAGAATCTGTGAGCTGAGAAAGAGCAGTTGGAATCAATTTGCCAGGGTTTCTCGGCACATTTGTGCTGGAGAATTCTTTGTCGCGGGGGCAGTCCTGGGCGTGGTAGGTTGACCACATCCCTGGCCTCTACCCACCAGATGCCGGTAGCACTCTCTCCTTGGTTGTGACAACCAAAAGTGCCTCCGGACGTTGCCAGCCGTTCTGCTGGGCAAAATCCTTGCTGGCTTAAGAACCACCGAGTTAGACCTGTTAGAGATCAGCTCTGCCGGCTGTAGCTTAGGCGCTGCCCTTCACCTTCCGCAGCCTTTCTCACTGGTGGGGGGGGCGCCGGGGGCACGTTCAAGGGATGAGAGCAGGGAGATTAGGACAAAGCTGTGGGCTTGTCTCTAGAGACCAGAGTTCCTAACCCAGGAGGATGGGCACGCAGGGATCCGTGAGCTGACGCTGTGAGCAAAACTCGGCGTTCGTGCCTGTGCACATTTTCCTGAGGAGGAGACCTGTGCACCTGACGCCCCGGTGTGTGGTTCAGGAGCTCATGAGGAATGAGAGCACTTGGGCATGAGCCTCCCCTGCTACAGAGGGACTTTGTTTTTCTTAAACTCCCAGGGTTGGGCCGGAGGCTAATACAAAAATGCAGGGAAGAGAAGCTCTGACAGCAGGGGAAATTCCTCATAGTCATTTCTTTTAGAAAGCACCAGATTGTAAAGTAAAAAGACAGGGCGCCTGGGTGGCTCAGTTGGTTAAGAATCAGGACTCTTGATTTCTGCTAGGGTCATGATTCCCAGTTTATGGGTTTGAGCCCTGTGTCAGGCTCTGAGCTGACAGCGTGGAGCCTGCTTGGGATTCTCTCTCTCTGCCCCTCCCCTGCTGGCGCGCACGCTCTCTCTCAAAATAAACGTTTAAAAAACAAAAATCAGGGGCACCTGGGTGGCTCAGTCAACTAAGTGACCGACTTCGGCTCAGGGCATGATCTTGTGGTCCGTGGGTTTGAGCCCCGCATCAGGTTCTGTGCTGGCACCTCAGAGCCTGGAGCCTGTTTCAGATTCTGTGTCTCCCGCTCTCTCTCTCTCTCTCTCTCTCTTCCCCTCCCCCGCTCGTGCTTTGTCTTTGTCTCACAAAAATAAATAAACCAAAAAAAGATCAAAAACTTAAAAACCTGAACCACCTAGATTCCAGGCCCACGTTTGCCAGGGGTCAATACTATGACTTCGGGCAGGTGCCTACAGTGCTGTGGCCCCACTCTCCCCACGCGGGGGGATCCTAAATCCCTGGATGCTTGTTTGCATTGGTTTCTGTGTCTCTCTGTCTTGCTGTCCCCGTGTTTGCTCTTTTCTAAAATTCCCACTGTGCTCCCGGCTGTGGTGGGAGGCTAGATTTAGAGCACCGACCGTTTCTTGTGGAGCCAGGACTCCCTCCACGGCCACAGTGAGGTCAGTGAAGGCCGCCCTGGGAAGAGAGGCTCCCCGAGAGCCCACTCCGGCCCCCTGCTGGACCCCGAGTAGAACTCTGTCCAGTGGGAGCGATTTTCTCTCCTCTGTTAATGCCTAGGAGGCAGCGTCTCCTATTAGATTTCCACCGCTGTGTCCTGGTTGGGCCAGCGTGCTGCGGGGTTTCCCTTAGCAGAAGCTTTATTTGTCTAATGCTGCCGATAAACTAGGAGTATAGTTAGACTTGAACTTTATTGGTGATTCATTCAGTCAGTACATAGCCCTCATGGTTTTCAGAGCTGCTTCTGAGAATCCTGCAGACTAGAGTGGACCTGTCACAGGAATGGCCACAACACAAGGGATCCTCGCCAAATGAGCACACAGATCTCCAAGCCACAGGCTCATTCTAGGCCGAGAGCCTTGTTTACGCGGTCCCCTCAGCCTCACGTGCCCCCTCTTCCTAATTCCACGCACCACACAAGGCCGCTGCGTACCCTCGTGGCTCAGCAGATGCACTGAAGGCTGACTGCCAGGGGATGGGCACACAGGAACCAACACCTGATTTCAAAGGACATAACATGGGCTCAGAGGTCCCAGGTCCCAGTCTGTGCCACTACTTTAGGCACCTCAGGGTTGCTGATTATTGTGATTTTGTTTGCATTCATGGATGGCTGCCTCTGTGACTAGAATTTAAGAGAGTAGGAGTTCCACCGCTGACTGCTCGCTCCTTCCCCGAGTAACCTAATGTGCCTAATGTGGGGGGCGTCGCTGGCTGGACCGAAGCCCCCCTCCCCGTGCACACACTCAGCAGGCTCCCTCAGCCCAAAGCTTGTGTGCTGCCCGGACCTATACCCGTATCACTGGCGGTCACTTGCAACCCTGTCCTCTTTTGCCGGCCGTTCTATATAATGGTAACGCTAACATTTTTGAGAGCTTGCTCCGCGCCGGGCACTGCTCTAAGGACCTCATGTCATCTCCCACAATCCTCACAACGGCTCTGGGGTTGTACGCGCTCTTCCTACGCTCCTTCACTCAGAAATAGACCCTCTCGGGCACAGAGAAGTTCGTGTTCGCAGGACCATGCAGGCGAAAAGCTGACAGAGCTGGGACTTGAAGCCAGGTTGTCGCACTGTGCTGTGCTGGCTCAGGTCTGGTCTCCTTAAACTAAGCTCCTCAAGTGCAAGTGCGTGTCTCTCTCTCCTCTACAGCCTCAAGCACCTAGTTTCGGGCCCGGCAAATACTTGGTGAAAGAAATGAATGGGCAGCCTACTTGGGTCTATGAATATCCACAGACTCCGTTTTTGTAAAACATTTTGACCGTACGTTTTCTGCCCTGAATCATGTTTTCTCTCTAGTGCACTTATTCCAGCTGGACATCACCGTGAAACAGGGACGCGATAAGGTCCGAGAAATGTTCATGAAGAACGCCCACGTCACAGACCCCAGGGTGGTTGATCTTCTGGTCATCAAGGTAACCGACCCTCCCGGACGGGCTTAAAAGAGCTCCCAGCTTTGCCCGGAGCTTCTCAGGCTTCCCAAGTTTGTCTCCCAAACAAACAGCAGCGACTGCTGCTTAGGGTTTCAAAGAAACAGAGGAACTTAGAGGTTATTACCTATAAGATTGTTCAAGAAAAAGCCAACTGGAGTTTGCATTTAAAAAAAAAAAGATGAGGAAAACATTTTAAAAATTAAAAGAAGCCTGAGTGGCTTAGTGGGTTAAGGGTCCAACTTCAGCTCAGGTCACAATCACATGGTCTGAGTCGAGCCCCGCGTCGGGCTCTGTGCTGACAGCTCAGGGCCTGGAGCCTGCTAAGGATTGTTTGACTTCCTCTCTCTGCCCCTCCCCCACTTGGACACTCTCTCGAAGATAAACATTAAAATTTTTAAAAAATAAAAAAAGATGAGGAACGTTTAAAATCTTCTTGAACCTCATTCCTAGAAGTTCCTGCTTCCCTGGATGGCTGCTTCCAGCTGGAGGCGGCGGGCTGGTGAGCTGAGCCCTGTGTACATGGCTCAGACCCCAGGCCTGATTCTGTTCTCTCTGGTCAGTCACGTCAGCATCGGTGCAAACCTTGGCGCAGACCAGTACGTCACATGGAATGTGAGGCAGAAACCAGCCGGTCAGGTTAGGCAGTCATGGGACAAGGGCCTACTGACCTGGAAGTCTCTCCTCTTGGAATTAGCTAGATTATTAGAGGATATTCGAAAGGCCTTAGCTATATTATTTATATAGCTATGTTATATATATACATATATGTGTGTGTGTGTGTGTATGTATATGTGTACATATATAATTATTAGCTATATTATTAAAGAATATTCGAAAGGCTTTAGAGATCAGTTAGTACAACCACCTCACTTTCCAGAAGCAGAAGTATGATCTAGACCAAGGATGTTACTTGCCCAGGGTCACTCCACAGGTCAGTGCCAGCGCAGAGCCCAGAATCCCGGCCTGTAGGGGGTGGTGTTTCCCTCCGCCCTGACCGAACCCCTCTCCCCTCACTTGTGCAGGGAAAGATGGAGCTGGAGGAGACGATTAATGTATGGAAGCAGCGGACACACGTCATGCGGTTCTTCCATGAAACCGAAGCGCCGAGGCCGACGGATTTCCTGTCTAAGTTCTATGTTGGCCATGACCCATGAAGTCACTCCGTGGAAAGGTGCATGTTGATATTTAAGTATCTTAGAGCACAAATAAACTCAGGATGTGATGGCCGCTGGCTGATAGAATTCCATGGGTGCGTCGGTGGGGTCCTCCTCCTGCGCTCTTGCTTTTTGCCTGAACACGTGGGGCCTTAGTGTACACACCACCTGTTCTTTCCCCTCCTGAAGTGTGGTGTTTCCTGCAAATCCGATTCTCTTTTCTCAGAGCCGTGTGTGTCAGTAAACAGGAAGGATGAGGCCATCTGCTTGGAAACTGTCATTCTGGGTGTGAAGCTGGATGACTCTGTTAATGTAGCTGTTTCCACAGCCTCCGGGATGGCTTGGTGTCACTGCACAGATTGTCCAAAATTAGGCAGCTCTTGCTGTTCAGGAGAGAGGAGAGTAACACTGAGCAGCGAGGGAGCGCTAGCTCGGAGGCCCAGCCCCTTTGCCTGTGGCGTCGGTCATTAAAATGACACGAACTCCCCGCCCAGTCAGGCGCCCCGCGGAGAACACAGCTGCTTGGTGCACACACGGCAATGTGGCTCCAGCGGCCGGAGAATCAGTGTTGATGCAGGTTAAGTAACTCACCTTTGTATAGGGCAGTCTAAATGCCGGAGATGGACTCAGTGCTTGAGTACCCAGTCACCCGAACATTCCCAGAGTCTTCAGCACCACCAACCCCTTTACTGTCTTTTCATCTAAGGGACCCAGGTTTTGAAAGATTCATTCTAATAATGATGTTTTAAAAAAATTTTTATTTTTGAGAGAGAGAGAGTGCAAGTGGAGGGGGAAGGAGACAGTGAGAGAGGGAGAGACACAATCTGAAGCAGGCTTCAGGCTCTGAGCGGTCAGCACAGAGCCTGACGTGGGGCTTGAACCCATGGACCGTGAGATCATGACCTGAGCCGAAGTTGGATGCTCAACCGCCTGAGCCACCCAGGCGCCCCTAATAATGATATTTCTTAAGGAATTTTAAACAAAGCTTATGATTAGCAGATGATGCCTCGCCAGTGTTCCTCGGCACAAACAAGGAGGCTTTAGTGAGCCTGTGCATCTTCACTGAGGGGAGGTTTCTGCTGGGCTTTTGTAAATGATGAAAATGGGTCCCAGGCCCCGTAATTACTTCTGTAGACCCAGAGAGGCCTGGAATGCTTGGGTTATAAATCAAAGACCAGTTACGTTCAGCTGATAGAGAAAGGACAGCAGGGACAGGAAACGACAACTAGGGTCTTACTCATATTGAGACACTTAAGCCACCACTCAGTCACACAGCGATGATGTTTATTATGTTTATTCATGTTGACTGTGCTCAGCGGACAGCACACGTTTGGGACCGTCCCAGAGCCTGCGGATCTAGGGTCTGCTCACAGGCGGTGCAGGAGGCTTCCTGGGGGTTCGGACGCTGAGGGCTTTCCCTGGGCCCTTCTGCTGTGGGGGAAGTAGGAGACGCTATGAGCATCACCGGATCTTACTTAAGTTAGAGCTGTCTCCTTCCTGTACTTCCTCCATGTCCTGTAAGAAAGGAGAGAGCAGTGAACTGGGCACAGAGCACCCCTCTATCCACACACCAGAACGAGAATTCCAGGGAGGCTCTACCGAGCAAGGCAGTTTGTTTATCCCTTCGTACATGTACTGAACATTCACCGGGCGCCAGGCACTGGGGGCCCAAAGGCATAACAAACATGTTCCTTGGGGCACCTGGCTGGCTCAGCTGGTAACGCGTAAGACTCTTTCTTGACCCGAGGGTCGTGAGTTCTGTCCCCACACTGGGTGTAGACCTTACTTTAAAACACAGCCAAACCCCATGTTCCCTGCCAGGAGGAAGCTCATCGTCTAGGAGAATCTGGAGGTGTGTCTGTGCTCCAGCCTACAGTACTGTCCCAGGAGAGGCACAGGGGGCACAGCAGTCACGAGGGAAGACTTCATCAACGATAATGAAGAACTGGTGTCAGTAAGAGTAGTGAGAAACAGCCTTCCAGGTGGGAGGAAGAGCGAGCCGCTGCTTAGGAGCGGGTAAGCCTGTTGGTAATTCAAGAAATAGTGAGTACTTGGGGATACAGGGGCCAGGGGTGCGGCTGGGAGTATGGAGGATGTGGCTGGAACAAGAGATGTGACCAGGTCAGGGCAAGCCCTGAATGCCGGGCTGCGGGGCCAGAGCTGTCCCCACTGCAGCAGACAGGCGGCCCAGCAGCACGTGTTGGAGCACCAGAGACCAACACCAGGAAGCCGGCTGGGACAGGCGCTGAGGACGGTCTGTGAGCAGTGTACGGACCAGGCTGCGGTGCCGCGTACAGCTGTGCTGGCACAGGTTGCTGACCTCGCCGACCGTGGTGAGGACCTGCAGTTTCTAACTTACAGCCCAGAGAAAAGCTGTTTGGGGTGGGTGTGTAAGGCATATTAAATTGTTAAGAAAACTTATGGGTTGAGAGAACGAGAGTCCAGAAAGGGCAAATAAAAAGGCTGCTTGGGATCGACCTAGTTGGAAGAGAGCCCAGTGAATTTCTACGTCAATAAGATAGTGTCCCTCATCCAACATAGAGAAAAGGCAGAAAACATGAGCCACGTGAGTCAGTTTATTAAGGGTCTGCACTTTGGCTTCAAGCAAGGGAACCTACTACAGTGCCTCGCAGTTCAGACGGCCTCCCCACTTCCTGTCCCCAGTCCACGGACGGGAAAAGAAGTCCTACCTGTTAGTCATCGTCATCGTCGTCCTCTGGGACAAAAATGTCATGCTCCTCAAGTAGAGCTGCAAAGTTCTTGCTAATGAGCGTCCCGACATAGAGGAAGGGGATCACGATGGAGAACACGCGGAGAAGGCCGAAGGACATCTGTGGGGGTCAGAGTGGTGGCTGTGAGCTCCAGAGCCCCCTCGGGGGGCCACAGCAGGCCTGGCCCTCGGGGGCACTCCTGTGGACCCCAGGCCTGTGATAAGCAACTACCTGATTTTAAAGTCCTCGGAAAAATTCAAAGCAAGAAAAATAATCCAAAGAATTGATCAGGTTATTTTATGGTCATCAAAGTGGATGCTGGGAAGAAAAGTACAAGGCATTGTAGACATCTAAAAATTAGGGCACAGCCTGGTCATTACTTGGGGATACTTACAAACAGGCAAGAAAGTACTCAGTGCTGGACTGTGGAAGCAGAGCTCACCTCTACTTGAAGAAGCACCAAAGACACGAAAATGGATTACAAGACCATGAGCATGTGCAGTGAAAGGATACAGTCCTTTAGCAGATTCCCCAGGACCCGGGAAGTTTAATATCATATTACAATTTAAAAACAAGCATGTTTTGAAAAGTGAGCATGTCTTTACGCTAAAAGACTGTTTAGATGGACTAAGGGAGTTTCAGTAGAATCTCAACATATCCTCTCATATTCTATGGAGTTTCCAATTTTTTTTCTTTCAGCTGTGCCTTTTCTAAGGCAGCTCTTCCCCAGCATGGGCCCTCTGCCTGCGGGGACACACTCCTGGGCTCCCCTGTCTATGTGAGCTGCGCTGGCCAGACTGGCTTTAAGAGAACCTGGTTTTGTTCTGTTAACTCTCACAGGGCACTGGAGTCAAAAAGCAAACTTGTTTAGTTTAAGGGGCTGTTTCCATTTTACTTAGAAAAACCCAAGGGCAGTTTGCAACTATGTGGATGGAACTAGAGAGTATTAGGCTACACGAAATTACTCAGTCAGAGAAAGACAGCTGTCATAGGATATGAGGACTTTAAGACACAGAACAGATGAACATGAGGGAAGGGAAGCGAAAACAATATAAAAACAGGGAAGGGAACAAAACATGAAACTCTTAAATATGGAAAACAAACCGTTACTGGAGGGATTGTGGGAGGGGGGTAGGCTAAATGGGTGAAGGGCTTTAAGGAATCTACTCCTGAAATCACTGTTGCACTATATGCTAACTAACTTGGATGTAAATTAAAAAAAAAGAAAAGAAAAACCCAAGGGTACTCGGGGCATGTGAGAGCCTTCAGTGGTGGAAAAAATAGGAGGCGGTGGGTGGATTCCAGAAAGGACCTGACTGGCTGCTAGTTTTGGAGCCTCACTGGCTTCACTGCTTTGGCCCGATTCTTCATTTGTAAAAACAGTGATTGTAATAATTCCCTGCACACCTCTCAGAGTGGAAATTACGTGAAGTAAATACTAGGTCAAAACTCAGGAAGAAAAGGTCTCACGCACTCTTTATTTACAAAGTCCTTTCACAACTCGTTATTTCATCCCATCAACTCTGAGGTCAAGAACAGAGCGGTTACGTGATTTGTCTATACTGGGTGCATAAAGCCGAGTCTTGTGGCCCCGGAGAACTAGCGCACCTCGCGGTAATCGAGTGCAAAGTGCAGTCCGCAGCTCTCGCTCCGCTCCCCACCCTCCTCGGTCTCCGTGCTCCCGACTCAATCAACACCCGGATCTAACCCATTTCCTCCAACCTGTCAAAATTAACAGCGCATCAGTACTAAACTTTGTCCTTGATCCGTCTTCCGGTCTAAAGCGGTCGTATGATTGGCCTTTGCTCCTATCAGTCAGCGTCGACCCGCGCACACTCCCCATAACGATTGGCCTCGGCCCCTTCGCCCCGCCTCCAGGCAGACACTCACTTTCACCGGTTTGGGCAAAATGGCGCCGCTGCGAGTAACGATGACTGACCTCGACGGTACCAGGCTCCGACCTGAGCCACCCCCTCCGGCAGAGACATCGCCACCTTTCCTCAAGCTCGGTCTGCTCCGGAAAGCGCCGGACCGGATGGACGCCAACGCCAGCCAGCGAGCCGCTCCGGACGCCATCTCCCAGCTCCGCCCCTAGCCCGGCCGCCCGGACCCCGCAGCCGGCGCCTGTGACGCCCTCAGGAAGAGTACCGTCCCAAGCATCGCGAGATTTCGGGGATCAGACGCGAGGCCCCGCTCTTAACCCTGCGCAGTGCGCCTCGTTCCCTGTACCGTGGAAAAGAGGCGGTTGTGGCGGGCCGGACTTGGTGACGTCACGGGGAGGACGCTGATGCCGCCGCAGCAGCCTCTTTCCGGGCACGGCGGGCGCCGTCGTCTGACGGACGGTCCTCGTGGACCCCTCGTATCGTTCCCTCAGCCAGGGTTTGCCCGAGCGGGTGATTGTTGGAAAGAGAAATCCCTTTAATTGAGCTACAAACAATTGTATTTCTCTAACATTTAAAAAATAGAATTCAAATTTATTAGTTGTGCTGCTTGGATGATTTGGGAATTTTATTTCTGGCTGAGGTATACGGTCTGTATAGGCAAATGGAAACTATAACTGAAAGGGAGAAATGGGGACTTTCGCACAAATTGGTCAAGTGGTTGTTAAACTTTGAGGAACCAAAATGAATAAAAAACTTCACGTTTTAATCATATTAAAAACACTGTAACCATAAGAAAGACAATATCTATATATAACATACATATCTATATATAATAGTGTCTGTGTAGAAAACAAGGCGCAGCGGGCTGTAGGGCTCCTGCACGGCCGGGAGGCAGGCCCTCTCCCTGGGAAACAAGCCTGGCAGGAACCGGTTCTGGACCCTGCGTGGCCTCCGGCTGTGCTGGACCCAAGAGGCTCTGAGTCGCAGCGTCCGGACGTCGGGAGGCCCCGGTCGGTCTACCCAAGGTCTCAGAAGGGGCGGATTGTGTGTACGGAGAGGGGGCTTGTCTTGACCAGCCTCTGCATCTTCCATCCCCGCCGCTGCTGCCACACCTCTGGGGCTCAGGCCAGTCCGGCTGCTGGCTCTCCAGGTGCAGCCCGTTGCCTCCCAAAACAAGCGATACCACACTTGGCACCAGGCTGCTGAGTGAGGGTAGCAATGAGAGGTCTTGACGGACAGGCGCTGGCTGACAAGCAAGATAGTGAGTTCCAGGAGGGGTTCAGGATCGGGAACAGCTCTTTGGGAGCAGTTAGGGGAGAAGAGTTTATCCCAGGGTGCTGGGAATCCTGTGTCCAGACTCCCAGAATACCCCGGAACGAGAACCAAAATAACAACCTGCCTTCCCCAGGGAGCCATATCGCCTACCGCGTTCTTTAGCTTCCCACTTGGCAGCTCCAGAAGCTGGCTGCTAAGGACAGACAACAGGAAGGATTCCTGCTGACCAATAAAAGCTCCCAGTCGCTCTTGGGGCACCATCTACAGGGCAGCCAGGGAGATGATGGGGGCCCCAACACTTCCTGAGCAGAATCAATCTCTCTTCCTTGCCTGAAGGCCCTGTGCCTCCAAAGGGCCCCGCCCAAACTGCAGAGTGGGGTTCCTATACCCAATCTTCCCACCACTCAACGGGCTGGGCCCCAGAAACACCCATGACAATAAATCCACTTTCTCTCACAGGGTCAGTCCCTCGAGTCAACATTTCAGCCAACTTCTGGTGTTTAAGTGTACACGCGACTCCCTGTGTTAGAAGCCTGTGTGGTCGTAGAGTCTGTTGTGTAGGTAAGGAGGCAGGGCAGCCTGTGGCCATGGAATATTCCCCACTTCCTCCATTTCACTAATACTCCCTGGGAGCGGGGCAGTCCGGCACAGAGTCAGGAGACTTGCATCTGGCCCTGTGGTTGCTGAGCAAGCCTCCTCTCCTCTCGGGGCCTCAGGAAATAAAGGGGTGGGAAACAATAATGATTCCTTGGCCCCCCTCCAGGCACGAGGGTGGATGTGGAGCCTGGAGGAGGCCTAAAAAAGCAGGAAGAAGAGAACCCTTTAAAAAAAAAAAAAGCAACTTTAAAACAAATAAACATTAAATTCCTGAAGAAGCACGGGCCCTGGTGTCCTGACCAGCAGGATAAGGGCAGAACCCGAAGGGCCAACTCAGTGCCCACCCCGTTTCTCACGTTCTGGCTGGACGCCCCGGGCCCTCTGCATCCACCTCTGCCGCAGCTCCGAGATCTCCTGGCCGTACCAGGTGTGCAGGGCGGAGAAGTCGGAGGTCTCAGGGAACAGGGGGCTCTGCCCCCTGCCCAGGAAGAGGCTGGCAGGGCCCTGCAACTTGGCCAAGCCACGCCCTGCTGGCCTGCCGCCCCTTTCTTCACCCAAGTCCACAGGGCTGCAATCCTTGGAGAGGGAATGGCCGTTTTCCAGGCCCGGAGGCCGGCGATCAGGAGCCTGGGGCTTTGAGCGGCTGGTAATGGCCTTCCAGGATGGATGGCGATGCAAGGCCAGGCTGTGGCGGGCGTCGCGCAGTTGGCTCTCCAGCTCACGCACCACCAGGCGCATGTAGCCGAAGCTGGCCCTGGACAGCGCCTTCACCCAGGCCTCCTGGGCCACGGGGCCATCTGCCGCCAGCAGGTGGGGGCGCACGCCAGGGGCATCGAAGCGGATGGCGAAGGCAAACTCCTCACACACGGGGGCCTCGGCCAGCTCCACCGTGCAGCCCTCCAGCACCACCAGGCTCAGCGGGGCCCTGCTTTCTCGGCTCTCGAAGGAGAACAGCAGGTTGCCTTTGAGAACAAACCAGCACCTTCGACCGGTGCCACTGGGAGTGGGGGGAGTCCCTGCCCCGCCCCACGTGCGTAGAAAGCCCGTGTGGTCTGCTGGGGAGTCGCTCAGTGCGTAGTGGGCTACGCTCCTCTCGTTCAGCTTCATGGCTCCCATAAGAACTGTGAGGGGAAAACATTTTTTAAAAATTAAAAAAAAGAACACAAAACAGGGGTTGCATCTGGGGGCTCAGTCAGGTAAGCGTCCGACTTCAGCTCAGGTCATGATCTCAAGGTCTGTGGGTTCGAGCCCTGCATTGGGCTCTGTGCTGACTGCTCAGAGCCTGGAGCCTGCTTCGGATTCTGTGCCTCCCTCTCTGCCCCTCCCCACTCCTCTCTCTCTCTCAAAAATAAAATAATATTTTAAAGCATTAAAAAAAAAGATCTGTGAGGGGAGACAGGTGGCCACGGGTCACAGAAGGAAGCAGCCTCTGTGCCCCTGTGGGAAAAAGAACGCTGCTTCTGGAGACCTGGGCCCCAGCCCTGTGGCCTCTCCTCACTTGCTGTGTGCCCTGAGCCTCTCAGAGAGGGAGACACAGAATCCGAAACAGCCCCCAGGCTCTGAGCTAACTATCAGCGGGGCTCGAAACCATGAACAGTGAGATCATGACCTGAGCTGAAGTCGGACGCTTAACTGACCAAGCCACCAGGCGCCCCTGCGGCCTCTTTCGTTGATGGCACAATTACCCTTTAGTAAGAATCTGCAGCCTTCAAGGCCAGATGAGGGCAGGGTGAGGCAGGCCTGCCCCCATTCCTCCGCCAGTAGAGGCTTAGACGGGGACCTGCTCAGTAAACAAGGGTGTGGTACAAACACAAGGCGTGGCTGAGTAGGACCAGTCTCGGCACTGAATGTCCCTGTCCCACGGATCATCGTCCAGCTGTCCTCCCGGACGCATGAAAAACTGAGGCCCAGAGCAGTGAAGATGAACCAGCAGAGGATGCGTGACTGGTGAGAGGCAGAACTTGGTCTCCGGATTCCCTCACACCTTCTAGGGGCAAATCTTGGCAGTGACTCACTTACCAGCTGAGCTCACTGCATGAGGACAGGGGCCTGGCATGTCTGGCCACACCGCTCAGCCCTTTGACTCTGTGGTTCCTAGTCACCCCCTCCTAAAGGATGAGAACTCCTACTCAGTCTCAGGGGCCCAGTAAAACCACCACCTCTTCCAGGAAGCCTACCCTGACTCTTGATAATCTCCAGACCCGCCCACTCACCCAGGCCAGGCCCTTAACGAGGAGCAATTGACCATCACTTCTCAGAGCTCAGTGCTCTGCTCCCTAAGGCTAGGTCAGAGTTAGTGTCCTCCGCTTCCTGCTTTTCCCACCTAACACAGGTCACACATTGGCTTTAAGTCACCTAATCTGAGAGGCCTGTCCTGATGGCTGTATCTAAAGTGGTCCTGATCACCAAGGTGACCTGATCTACGGTGACCCACCCAGCAGCCCCCTCACTTTTGTTTGCATTTCCTTCACCCACAGTGATCTTTGTGTTTATGCATGAAGCCCAGCCCGGAACGTCTAGGCCTTGGCTGCGGTGTAATTTCCAACATTCAGCCCCTCAGGAAGAAAGTATTCAAGTAAAGTGAGAAAACACCGACGGACAAAGCAGCCCCTCCCTCCTGGAGCCGACATTCCCGCCGGAGACGTAGTGCAAACAGACAAAAGTAAATAATACATGAATGTAAACATTCATAAGGCCCATTCATAAGGCCTATGGAGAGAAACAAGGGGGGCGCATGGGGGTGGGTGGTCGCAGGAGGAGGGGGAGCTCCCTGAGGTCCGCCGGGCACCTGGGCGCAGAGAGGGGCTCCGGAGCGGGAGGAGCAGTGCCTCCGCCCCGCCGCGAGCCTGGGGAGGGGTGCGGCCCCCACCCCTCCAGGGGGTGCGAGGCCCGGACCGCGGAGCCGGCGGGGGGTCTGTGCACCGCGTCTCTCCGGTCTTTTTGTTAGAGAAGCTGGGAGTGCTGGGGCGCGGGACCCACCGGCCTGGGGCCACCGGGCGGACCCCCTGACCCGCC
>NC_043709.1:6296897-6303411 GCF_006229205.1 Suricata suricatta
CTCCCCCCTTCCCTCCCGTAGCTCACCCGGTGGTCCGCGAAGACGCCCCTGGATCCACACGGGAGGGAAACTAAGGCCGGAGAGGCCGAGGCTTGCCAGAGGCACGGAGCTGGTCAGCGGCGGGCGACCTCGAACCCAGGGCCCCGCCGCAGGCCGTCCGCGGGCCTCGGACCCAGCCCACCGCCAGGAGAACTCGGAGTCCTTCTCTTCCCCTCTCCAGCCCCTCTCCCCGCCCGGCCCACTTTTCCCACTGAGCCAAGCCTGGGACGGCTTGGGCCCGCGCCTCCTCTGGGCGGGCTCCTATCCAGGCTGCGAGGCCCCGCCGAGCTTCCTGGCAACCCCACCCGCTCCTGAGTGCCCGCATTTCGGTTTCTGGGGATTATCGATTTCTGCCTCCCCCACGCCCACCGCCCACCGGCCTGCAACCCACCTGCGGCCCCGAGGGCTCTGCCTGGAGTTGGTCCAAGGGTAGGCTTGTGGTGAAGATTCCCTGAGGGCACAACCAAAGGCAGGAGGCTGGGGGGGGGGGGGTCCCCGAAGGCCCTGGAAGCTAAGGAGGTCGGAATATCTGACCATGAACTTGGTGGTTCCCAGCTCAGAGCTCTAGCCTTTGCAGTTCCTGCAGCCTAGAATGTTCTTCTTTCTTACCCCTCTCCCTCAGCTCTAACTTCTCAGGGCTCCTTCACACCAATTAGGTTTCAACTTAAACGTCCCTTCCCTGACCGCTGGATGTCAAGTAGCCTATCCTCAAGGCTAGGGCATCCCTGGGGTGTATCTTCATTACTGCACCAGCGCTACAGAACCTTCCCCATGCACAAGCTTTTATTTCCTGTGTATTGTCTGTCTCTCCCACTAACTTTTATTCAGTTAATAACGGAAACCATACCAAATGTGTTAGAAGGTAATAAGCGGTATGGAAAACACACGGGGTCACATGGAACTTGGGAATTGCTAGAGCAGGGAGGTTGCAATTTCCAATAGGATGGTCAGGGTAGGCCTCACTGAAAAGGTGGCATTGGAGAAATAGTGGTAGGAGCTAAGGGTGCCAGTCATGCCAAAATCTGGAGGGAGATGGCTCCAGGCACAGGGAACAGTTAGCACAGCGGTCCTAAGACCTGTTGTGCTTGGGGGAACTGCAAGAGGGACAGTGTGGCAGCGAGGTGGGAGGAGGGCGACAGCAGCAGGAGAGGGGTCAGATGTGTGGGGTCGGGCTTTGTAAACCTGTGAGTCTCTCTCCAGACTGAGATGAACAGCTGTCACCAGGGCCTGAGCAGGGGGAGACCGGAGCTGTGTTGTAAAGAAGCACTGGGGGGGGGGGGGGGCTCAGGCAGTTAAGCATGAGCATCTAACTCTTGATTTCAGCTCAGGTCATGATCTCATGGTTGGTGGGATGGAGCCCTGAGTCAGGCTCCACGCTGTCAGCGCCTGCTGGGGATTCTCTCTCCCTCTTTCTCTGTCCCTCTCTGCTCACGTGCTCGCGCGCTCTCTCTCTCTCTCTCTCTCTCTCTCTCTCTCTCAAAATAAGTAAATAAACTTTAAAAAACATATTTGATGAATGAAGGAGGGGAGGAATACGTGGGGTGCCCGGGCCAAGTACAGCAGTGGCTGGCACCGAGTGTCAGGGAGGGGAGGAAACCTCCTGGCTTTGCAGAAACAGGGCCCTACATCCGGTCTGCTTTTCCCCACCCGGCCTCCTCATAAAGCCTGTTCGTGATTACCGTCTTTGAGTGGCTTACTCTGGGCCATGCATCATGGCATTTCATTACTTCCTTTAAAGAAACAAAAAGCAGATATTTACGTCATACTGTATATTGAGCGTCTACATAGCGTCGGGCACTACACTCGCCTTCAGGGACCCCGCAGAGGTGAAAGGACTACCCTCTCGGGGGAGCCACAGCAGCCAGGTCACCCAGTCCATAGACCTGCTCCGCAAGCGGTGCCAGCCAGATGTGGGCGCAGAGACGGAACTCGATGGGGGGAGGGCCTTTGGGAGGGTCCAGGGAGGGCTTATTGGGCCCACAAGGGGGCGGGACACGACATTGCTAGCGGGATTCTGATAGGTTCCGCCGGGAAGGCTGTCGCCGTCAGGCTCCGCCCCCTGTGGAATGCCGTAGGCAAATCAGGTTACAGCAGCAGTGGCGTTCCCGAGACAGAAGCTGGTGGCGGTTGTGGACGCGTCCGCAGCGTGAGTTCCGCGAGCAGGGCACTTAGGGAGGGTCCCCGCGCTAGGGCTGCTGGGCTGCTGTCCTTGGGGGGTCCGGGGGGGGCGGGCAATCCAGACCCGGTGGGAGTCCGAAGCCTGGTCCCAGCCCGACGCTTCCGTTCTTTCTGGGCGCCCCAGAGGCAGTCGCTGCCTTTTTCTGGCCACAGCTCGGAGGAGGGCCGCCCGGGGTTCCCAGCAGGGGCGGGGTCTAACGTCTAAGACACCTTGTTTAGTATTTCTGAAGGAAGATCCCAGGCTCGGGGAAGTGATGGCTGGGCGCCGGGGGTGGTGAGCGATGAGGGCGGCTTGGGGGACCGAGTGTGGGCTCCACGCGCAAGGTTGAGGGCGGCAGAGCTAGTGAGGCAGTAGTGGACCCCGGTGCTCACCTAACGTTTCTTAGCTTCCAGAGTCCAACGGATAAAGCTGGTGGAAGGAGAGCAGATCTGGTCGGGTCCTGAGACGCTGAGTCCAAAGCAATGTTGCTGAAAACAGGTACCTACGTGGCTGGAAGTGGCTTGGGGAGGGCAGGTGACCCCCTGGGGACAGGGGCTCCCTGGAGGAAGTTCCAGCCCTCTGGTGGCTGGGCTTCCTTCTTTGATGTGGGTACGTGGGAGACCTCTTCCTCTATCTTAGTCTTGGAGCTGGGCCAACAAGAAGGAGATGCTCACCACCTAGGAATCTGTTCCCTTTCCAAAGAGGCCTCTTCCTTTCTCACTCCCTCTCCCTCAAGGTGCAGAGGTCCTGCTTTACGTGTCAGACAACAGTCCTGTAAAGTCGTACAGCAACTCCATCTTATAGATAAGGAAGAAGGCCTTGAGGGGGGCAAGGGTTCACTCAGGCGAGCTGGCTAGGTGCAGGTCCAACCCTGGCTAACCTGAGCCTTCTGAGGCCTCTTGGGGGTCTGTGGTGGAGAGCAGCGCGCTCCGGACGGGACTCAGGAGACCCGAGTCTGGCCACAGTGCTGTCAAGTGTTGTGTACACAGAGTCGGGGAGGGGGGCTCGTCAGGGGGCAGAACGGATACAACCTCAAGTGTTAGTTTTTTACTGATTCTGTTGTGGCATCAGCAGGGGTGACTCAGGCCTCAAACACATTGCCCTGCCCCCGGCACCATGAGCCCACTCACCTCTAACTGCAGGAGCCGCAAGTCCACCGCAAGCCCAGGAGTCTGGTGCTGCTGATGTGGAGTCCGGCGGCCTCTGCGGAGCCCAATAGCATATGGGTGGGGTGGGGTGAGGGCTGGGGCTGTGGGAGCCCCTGACAGTCATCCTTCGGCCCCCTGCAGTGGTCTTGGTGGTCCTGGTGGCCCAGGTGCTGGGGCTAGATAATGGGCTCCTTCGGAAGCCACCCATGGGCTGGCTGGCCTGGGAACGTTTCCGCTGCAACACTAACTGTGACGAGGACCCGAAGAACTGCATCAGGTGAGCGAGGGCCACACCACCTAACAAGCCGTGCACGGGACCCCGCAGAGTGGGGGCAGGGAGTGGAGGGCAGGCAGAGCACCCCATGCCAGAGGGAATGCAACCAGGGGTGACCTTTGGGACATTGACAGCCTTGTGACCTGCTTGGGGCCTCTGTGGGAACTGTCAGGCCTGTGGGGCAGGGGCACAGTGGTGGGCCCAGCCCCTGAGGTCACTGACAGGAGATCATTGCCACAGCCAGGCCGGCTCAGTCTTGCAGCCTGGGGGCCAAGCCACTCCTGTCTATGGCTCTCCTAGTCTGGATTCACACTCAGATCCTCTTTGAAGTCTGAAAAGCTCTAAGGTTGAGGGTGGGGGGTGACTGAGCAGCCCCTTCCCCTGCCTCTCACCAGCGAGCGGCTCTTCATGGAGATGGCTGACCACTTGGCACGGGACGGATGGCGGGACCTGGGCTACACGTACCTTAACATCGATGATTGCTGGATTGGTGGGCGTGACGCCGAAGGCCGCCTGACAGCCGACCCCAAGCGCTTCCCCCACGGCATTGCCTTCCTTGCGGACTACGTGAGCCCGGCCCCAGCCCCACCCCAGCCCTGCCCTTTAGCCCGGGGCCCAGACCACGTGGTCCAGGTCTCCACACATACCCCGCCCCCTGCTTGGGGCTTATTTCCACAATCCCTGCTTGAGAAATCAGTCTGGTGGGAGAAACAGATAAACCGGCAGCTAGTTTGGGCCCACGGCGGTGGGTAAGGGCCAGGAAGGGCGTCTTATCCAGCCTGGGATTTCAGAAAGATTCACCGGAAGAGGCAGTTCTTGAACGGCTATAGAGAGATGGCATTCGAGGCAGAGGGGCCAACAGAAGCAAGGCCTAGAGGCCAGAAACTGCCCCCGGGAGGTGTGGGTTGGAGTGAGAAGGACCACAGCTGGCAGAGGCCAGGCCAGCAAACAGATCCTTTCCTTTCGATAGTGGGGAGCCGATAGTTTTCTGACGAGGCCTGGTCAGATGTGCCTGGGAGGGGGCTCCCTGAGGCTCCTGCCTAAGCCCAGTTTCCTCAACCCTCCGCAGGCTCACTCCCTGGGCCTGAAGCTGGGCATCTACGCGGACTTGGGCAACTTCACCTGTATGGGTTACCCAGGCACCATGCTAGACAACGTGATTCAGGACGCTCAAACCTTTGCCGAGTGGAAGGTGGACATGCTGAAGTTGGATGCCTGCTATTCGACCCCTGAGGAACGGGCCATGGGTGGGTCCTGGAGCTGGCCAGGAGCCATCGGGTGGACAGGGAGGGGTGGCCGTGGGGGGCTCACCGGTGCCTGCCTGGCCGAGCTTGTTGTCTGCACGGCCCCCCAAGGGGTAGTGTTTCCCAATTCCCTGCACCCAGAGGCTGGGAGGATTCCCAGGCTTCCTAGAGACGGGTTGTCACCATGCCCGTCCAGGAAGTGTTTGTAGCTCTGGGTGCGGGGGGAGGCACTTCCTCTTTTGAGGTTCAGTTCCCTCACATTTGGTGGGAGGTTTGGGCTGAGGCCCCAGATTTCATCCTTTGTCACCTCACGCCTGAAATGTAGGCGTTGGGTTTCTCCAGGGTACCCCAAGATGGCAGCTGCCCTGAATGCCACAGGCCGCCCCATTGCCTTCTCTTGCAGTTGGCCGGCCTACGAAGGGGGCCTTCCCCCAAAGGTAAGCCTTTCCATGTACCCACCTGGCACTGCTCCCCACACCCAGGCCTCCCCCGGTCCTGTGCAGTCAGGCTGCTCTCATCCATGTGCTGATTTGCAGGTCTAAGAGAGGGTTCTGCGTGCCCCTGAGGGGGCCTCAGCCAGCCCTGGGTCTAGAGAAGCGGAGGCACTTGTCAGGTGGGCCGAAGGGATCGGCGTCCAAGGCATGGAGCCACATGCCATGTGCCGACACACATCACCCAGCCAGCGGTCAGAATCCTGCTTGTACTGAGCGCGCTAGGACATCCAGAAGGCTGGGGTGGTCGTGCAAGTGGGCACATCGCCAGGGGCCCTTCAGCACCTAGGGCACTAGGAAGGGTGGGATCAGACTTGCAGACCTGAGGGAGAATGCTGGCCGACAGTGGGGCTCACTGGGAGAATACAGAACGGGGGTGCAGCGGGGAGGGTTGTGGGTGCACCAGCCTGGGCCTGTAGCCTGGGCTTGGCCCCAGCGGGCATGAGAGGGCAGGGTAGGCTTCTGGCACCAGTGCAGGTGGATAGGAGGCCTGGGAAGCCCCCGGGCAGGGCCCCTCTCTCTGAGGCCTTCCTTATCGCGATCTAGCTCAGGGCCTGCTCGCTTCCCCGCTTCCCCACCGAGTGCAGGCCTCCAGGCAGCAGGGTGTGACTCCGCTGCTGGCCTCTGTCCTCTCCCGACATCCAGGTGAACTACAGCCTGCTGCCAGAAATCTGCAACCTCTGGCGCAACTATGATGACATCCAGGACTCCTGGAGTAGCGTGCTGTCCATCCTGGACTGGTTTGTGAAGCACCAGGACACCCTGCAGCCGGTGGCAGGCCCTGGGCACTGGAATGACCCAGACATGGTACCGGCATGGAGGGGGAGGGCCCAAGGCCTGCGGGCCACGACACACCTGCTCCCCAATGCCCTGGGCTGTCTTCCTGGATGCTCACTGCCAGGCTCTAGTTCAGTGTCTCTGAAACATGTCCTTGAACCAGCTGCACTGGACTCACCCTCTGAGCTTGTTTACATGTCTGGTCCCAGGGCCCCACCTCCACCTTTTGGACCAGGATGTTCAAAGAGGGCTTGGGAATGCCCGTCGTTAACAGTCTTCCCTGGCAGTTCTGATGTTTCCTGAAACCCGAGAACTCGGTCCGTAGTGACTCTTGTGTGACATTATTCCTCAGGAGGGTGAAGATCATGAAGAGTCCACACTCC
>NC_043709.1:6303511-6359824 GCF_006229205.1 Suricata suricatta
TTGAGCACCTAGTGTGTGCTGGGCATTCTGGGTCCCTTTTCTGAGAAGGTAAACTGAGACTCAAAGAGTCTAAATAACCCAAGGCCACACAATGGTGAATGGTCCAACAGAAGTGACTCCAACAGTGTAGCCTCCAAGCTTGTGCTCTTTGCACCGATCCTCACCTCTCTGGTTAAATCCACACAACTATAGAAGGCACATGTTGAACTGGTGATCCCCAGCGGAGGGAACTCACCCCTGCTGGAGGCGCTGGTGGTGGAACCAGGCCCAAGGACCAGACTCGGTCTCACCCTCCTGGCTGCTCAGGGCAGAGTTCTTCATTCAGTGTCCTCTCCAGTGCCAGCAGCTGCCCCCGTCTAGCCCTCCTGGTATCCTATGAACTCTCTTGAGATAGGACCGTATGCAGCAGTTCCAGCTGGGGCCTGGCACAGATTAAGTGTCAGGGAGCATCTGCTGAGTCAGGGGAGAAGAAGTTGGGGTATCCTCCCAAACTTCTGCATGACATGGAGCTGTGGGTTAGGGGGACCCAAAGCTCAAAGGAGGGCCAGGGAGGGGATTTCAGGGCCTGCGTGAGCGGGGAGCCCAGCCGGTAGCCACCTTCTGTCCCCAGGAGAAAGCCCACATTGAAGTGTACGTGCGGCCCCTGGCCAACGAGGCCAGCGCCTTAGTCTTCTTCAGCCGCCGGACGGATATGCCTTATCACTACCACTCGTCCCTCGCTGATCTCAACTTTAACAGCTCCAACACCTATGAGGTGAGCACCCCACTACCTGCGGGGCTTCGGGCTTCCCCAGTGTCTGTTGCTGGGGGTGGTCCTCTGGCAGGAGCGCAAGGGGCAGCGGCAGGCCTCGGGCGCTGTGGCTGGCACCATTCCGGGCTCCCGCTCCTCTAGGGCATACTGGGGGCCCAGCGCTTTCACTCCCGCGAAGGGGGTCTCTGTGCAGCCATTCCCACCAGCGACATCTCTGTCCACTGCAGGCCCAGAACGTCTACACAGGTGATGTCATCAGTGGCCTCCACTCTAAAACCAACTTCACAGTGGTCATCAACCCTTCAGGGGTAGTGATGTGGTACCTGTACCCCATCAGGCAGCTGGGGACATCCCAGCAATGAGAAGCCGAGATGTGTGACAGGCTGTGGCGGCATCGTTGAGCCCGGACCACGGAGCCTCCACGTGCCGAGGGCTAGCAGGCGGGGCTCTCTGACACCCAGGCCCACTCGGTGACCTGGCCCCGTCAGCCCCAAAGGGCCATCTCCGGGCCAGGCTCCACACCCTGCCCAAGCGTGGATCTTCATAGAAACTCGTCTTGGGGCGATTTCCTGTGGCCTTGCTGGTTCCTCCCTTGTCCGCATGGCCCCACAGATGTTACTGAGCCGCCGAGAGAGGGGCACTGATCCCCTCCGATCATCTCTTCGTTGACTCTGAAATCAGGATTTGGAATTTTTCTGATGAGAAGGACTGGAGATCTGACCTCCTGCCAGGAACTCCCACAAATTGTGTGACTGGCCCGCCCGCCTGGATGGGGCCTTGTGAGGCCACCGCCACCTAGGTTACCTTCGTTCCCTCAGGTTTCCAATAAAGCTGTTCTTCAATCGGGTAGTTGAACTATGGACCTGCGGTCGTGGGCACCTTCAGTTGGGGACCCTGGGCGGCAGTGCACAGGGTGCTGGTTTCACCTCTCGCCTCTCACGGAAGAAGCGCGGCATCTTCTGGCTCCTCACTTTCCAAAGTGACTGCAGATTATACTTCCTAGACGGGCCAGGCTTGCCTCCCACCAGGCAGCCATCCAGCGCTGGCCGATCGGCGGTGGTGACAACACGGAGGCACAGGCCCTTTGTCCCGGGCACCCCCTTCAGACTCACTCCCAGCCCTCCTGCGGCACAGAGGCCCTGGTCTGCTAAGGATTTTGCATTATTGTCTTCTGCACCTTTCAGCTCATGTCCCCTTTTCTGACAGGGCTTCAGTCAGTGCACTCTGGGGCTGGGTGCCAGTGAGCGGCCAGCTAGCCTCTCTCCAACAGGCTGCTGCAGCTGGTCCTCTGCCTGGCAGTGCCCCCACCCCCTCCTTTCATTTCTCTTCTCCTAACCTGGCTTCAGAGGAGGTTCAGACCACCCCCCGCCACCAAACCTGTGTCCAAAGACAAGTTTAGGGGCTCTTTGTGTCTTTTTTTAAGTTTTATTTATTTTGAAAGGGAGCGAGAGAGCGAGAGAGCACGAGCAGGAGAGGGGCAGAGAGAGAGAGAGAATCCCAAGCAGCTGATAGCACAGAGCCCTTGTGGGGCTCGAACTCACGAACCCCGTGATCATGACCTGACCCGAAACCAAGAGTAGGACGGTCAACCGACTGAGCCAACCAGGAGCCCCTCTTTGTATCTTAGCACATATTTTCTGACCCCCTCCTCAGGAAAGTAAAAGAATGGCAGGTTCTTGACTGCTTGCCTTTGCTGCCCTTTCCCAAGCCCTATTTCTTTAGCTAAGGCCACAGGGTACCTGTGGTCCCCATGGTTCTTGTCCCCATTTGGAAAGCTGGCAGCAGAGCAGGCCAGGTAGGTTTCCCTCGGGCTCTGAATGTGGGAGCCCTCAGTGCCCCGGGCCTGCACTGTCTTGCCCTGTGGAACTCTTCCGGGTAGCTGTCCCACACTCCCTCCCTCAGGGTTCGAGATCCTTGTGCGAACAAAGGCAAGAATAATGTAGTTTAAGTGAAATCTTACAGCCTGCAGCCCACTGATGGACACCTGAGACACGCAGTACCTGGCCTTCCTTAAGGAGTCCGCGGCTGCCTTCGTGCCTCAATGTTTATATTTCATTAAAAACTAAAAGTAACCTTATCTTGACAACAGCTAAATCTTCAAGGTCCTGTAAGACCCTGCTTTCAGCACACAGAAATTCCGCAGAAACCTGGCTTATCTCTGCCTCCCCTGCCTCCACAAACTGAAAATATACAGTCAGTCACCCCTCACACTTGCAGGTGCAGCTCTTTCTGCCCACCGGTCCTGTCCCTGTGCTATAATAAAATCACCTCTTTGCACCAAAACGTCTCAAGAATTCTCTCTCAAACCCTACTTCACATTTCATCACTGGTATTTAGACTACGGTGTAGAGAACTCACAAGTACATATTGCAGGGTGTCGTTTCAGATCACTGGGGCCTCACTGATGGAGGCTGGAGGCATCAGAGAGCATCCCCTTTCCGCAGCTGATGTCTTAAGGCTGAGGGTTACCTGGAAGGTCAGAAACCTACCACCTCCCAGGCCTCTGCCTTTGGAGGCCTGTCGCCCCATGCACAGCTCCAGCTTTGGGTCTTGATCATGGTGCCATTTTAGCCAAATGGCGTGGCCTCAGGTGGGTACACTTCTTTGGCCAATCCTAGGAAAGAAGTCTCCCACCACCCTGAGATGTGACAGGGGATCGTGGTTGAGACCAGGGACTTGGGAGTCAGGATTAGGAAGCAGCCTTCCAGACTGAGACATGATTACCTGTTTTCACTTGTGGTATAATTTGTCCTTCTATCCTAGGGGTGCCTGATGGATTCTATCTTTTTAGCCTTCAAGCTGTCAATGTCAATGTCACACCCGACCTATCTTCCAGGCGTTGTTTTATTCTCTTCTAACCACGGCTAGTTAGGGATTCAATTATTCTTTCCCAGTTCAAGGCAGCCTTGTTTGGACCCAAGGGTACACCTCATCTTTTAAGAATCATTTTATTATAGAAATTTTCAAACACAAAAATAAAATGGCACAGTGACCTCTAGGTACCCATCACTCAGTTCTAACAACCATCAATATGTGCCATTATTTCATATCTCTCTTCCTTTCCTTGTGAGCTGGAGTATTTGAAAGGAAATCAAAACTGTAAATACCACTACGTAACAGTGACCTTAATATATGTGACCTTAATTAAGGTTAATTAATATGTGACCAAAAAATTAAGTTTTTAATAATCTAATAATCATTCTGTATTCAGTTTTTGCCAACTGTCTCAAAAATATCTTTTGATAGTTTTTTGCATCAAAATCCAAGCAAGAAGTCAACAAAAATGGTCCAGTAATAACCACCAAATTTTTGTTCCCTCAATAAAAGCAATGGAAACCTTGCCACATATTATCATAATCAACTTTCATAGAACTCTAGAAATTAACCAAAAGCCTGCAGCAGCCCGAAGAGCATTCAGTTACGGAAAACAGTTGAATCTTGGTAAGAACAGCAAGCTTCATAATGTCTTAATTTACCCTAGTACTAGATTTTCAATCAGTTATTTTAAATATGTTTGAAGAGCTAAAGGAAACCATGTCTAAAGAACTAAAGGAGGGGCACCCGGATGGCTCAGTTGGTTCTGCGTTCAACTCTTAGTTTCAACTCAGGTCATGATCCCAGGGGCGTGAGATCAAGACCCACGGCAGGCTCAGTGCTGAGCGTGGAGCCTGCTTGAGATTCTCCTTCCCCAGCCTCTCTCCCCTGCTCATGCTCTCTCTAGAAAGCAAAGCAAGCAAACAAACAAAAACCCTAAAGGAAATAATAAGAATGATGTCTCACTAAATGGAGAATATTAGTAAAGAAATTGAAACTACAGAAAGTAGCCAAACACAAGTTCAAAAGTGTAATGACTGAGATTAAAAAAAAAATTAACTAGAGGGGCTCAAGAGCAGACATGGCCAGGCAGAAGAAAATCAGCGAACCCCGAGTTAGGGCCATTGAAATTAGTCTTTCTGAGGAACAAAAGAAAGAAGAAAAATGAACAGATGCTCAGAGACCTACAAGACACCATGCAGCATACCAACATACAGAGAAGAGAGAAAGGACAGAATATTTTAAAAATACTGGGTACAAGCTTCCCATATTTGATTACAAAAATTAAGCTACATGTTAAAGAAATTCAATGAGTTTATCCTTCAAATAAGATAAACTCAAAGGGATGCATACCTAGACACAGCATAACCAAACTCTGAAAAGACAAAGGCAGAATTCTGAAAGAAGCAAGACAGAAGCAAATGATCATATACTAGGGAAAAATACTTGACATGAATGAAAATGAACATAAGATGTACCCAAAACACTAAACACAACACACCAGAACCTATAGGGTGAAAGTAGTGATCAGAGGGAAATTTATAGCTATAATTTGCTTATATGGAAGAGAGAAAAGACAACCCATACAATGGGAGAAAATATCTGCAGTTTACATATCTGATGAAGGACTTATATTTAAATTATATGAAGAATACTTACTACTCAATAATACAAAAATAACCCAATTTAAAAATGGGCAAAAGCTCTGAACAGACATTTTTCCAAGAAAGATATGCAAATGGCCAGTGCTCAACATCACTAACCATTAGGGAAATGTAAATAATAAACACAAGATACCACTTCACACCTAGAAAGGTGGATAGAATAAAAAAGTCATAGTTGTTGACAAGGATGTGTGGGAATTAGAACCTTCATATATGCAACTGGTAGAAATGTAAAACTGGTACAGCTACTATGGAAAATAATCCGGCAATCCCTCAAATGATTAAATACAGAGTTACTGGGACGCCTGGGTGGCTCAGTCAGTTAAGCGTCCGACTTCGGCTCAGGTCATGATCTCACAGGTCCTTGGGTTCGAGCCCTGTGTTGGGCTCTGTGCTGACAGCCCAGAGCCTGGAGCCTGCCTTGGATTCTGTGTCTCCTTCTCTCTCTGCCCCTCCCCTGCTCACTCTCTGTCTCTCTCTCAAAATAAAATAAAGACATAAAAAATTTTTTTAATAAAATAAAAAATAAATACAGAGTTACTATATCACCAGAAATTCCACATCTAGGTTATATATCCAAAAGAAATGAAAGCATATGTCACACAGAACCTTGCACACAGATGTTTATAGCAACATTATTCATAGCAGCCAAAAGGTGGAAACAACTCAAATGTCCACCAACTGGTGAATGAATAACCAAAGTATGCTTAACCGTACAATGTAATATTATTCAGCCACAAAGGGAGTAAAGTACTAACATGCTACAACATGGATGAACCTTGAAAATTATGCTGAGGGAAAGAAGCTGGTCACAAAAGTCCACATACTATATGATCCCATTCCTCCAGAAGAGGGAAATCTGTAAGTAGATTACTGGCTGCTTAGTGGAGGCTGGGGAAAATGGAGGGATCAGGGATAACAACTAAAAGGTACAAAGTTTCTTTTGGAGGTGACTAAAATGTGTTCTCTCTCTCTCTCTCTGTCTCTCTCTCTTTTAGATTGAGAAAGAGAGAGCATGAGCTAGGAAGAAGGGCAGAAGGAAGAGAAAGAATCTTAAGCAGGATCTATGCTCAGCATGGAGCTGGACAAGGGCTGCACCCATGACCCTGGGATCATGAGCTGAGCTGAAATCCAGAGCCAGATGTTCAATGACTGAGCCACCAGGTGCCCCTGGAAATGTTCTTGAGTTGACTGGAGCCACCCATGGTTGCACATATCTGTGAATACACTAAGGCCCATTGAACTGTATATATTAAATGAATGAATTATAGTACATGAATTGTATCTCAATAGGGCTGTTTAAAAAACTCACACGAGGGGTGCCTGGCTGGCTCGGTCAGTAGAGCATGTGACTCTTGATCTGTGGGTTGCAAGTTTGAACCCCACGTTGGCTGTAGAGATTACTTTAAAATCTTTAAAACAGCAACAACAAAACTCACACCCATGTCCATTGCAGTGTAATACAAAGACATGTAACCTAAAAGTCCATTAATGGATGAATGGATAAAGAAAATTAGGTATATACGTACACATTATTCAGCCTTAAAAAAGAAGGAAGTTCTATCACATGCTATAACATGAATGAACCTTGAGGTTATGGTAAGTGAAATAAGCCAGACATAAAAAGACAGATACTGTATGGTTCCACTTATATGAAGTATCTAAAGTAGTGAATTTTGTAGAAACAAAGTAGAACGGTAGTTGCCAGGGGCTTGGGGGATTTGTTCAGTGGGCATAGAGTTTCAGTTTTGTAGGAAAAACATCCTAGAGATCCACTACTCAGCAAAGTGAATAGAGTTAACACTACTGAAGTGCACACTTAAAAGTGGTTAAGATAAGCTTTATGTTCTGTTCTTACTACAACTTTTTTTAGAAGGGATATATCCCTGAGACTCAACCAGAAATACCCAGCGTTTTAGGGGTGGTGGCTGTGGAGAGGCTCAGGCCAGTAGGGCCCGACACGCTAGGAAGTGGTACATGGGCCTGTGAGGAACATGCCCGGTCTGGGTCACAAACGGGACAGTAGCGTTCCGCGGGCTGCGAGAGCAAACGCCGAGAAGGGGGCATCGGTCCAGAAGTGTGCGTCTTCCAGCCCTGGGATGCCCGAGAGGAGGAATGAAGAAGGATGGGACTGGGTGCCATTGGGAGTGGACGTCCTCCTGCCACGTCTGGAGCTTGTGCGCATCAGTACGAAGTTACAGTGTGAGATTCCTTTTGACCCTCTCAATGTTATCCACGCTTTTCCACCATCCTTACCTCAGTGTATCAGAGGGCTCCAGGAATGGAGCCAGCCTCGCTCTTCCCCATGTCATTTCCCTCCAGAAAAGGGTGAACGAGGAGAAGGGAGAAGAACAATCTGTCAGGTGGATGTTCAGGGTAAAGAGTAAGACCTGTTAAAGTGGGGTGGCTAAGTAAGCTGTCCCTCATAGACCACCGCCGCCCCCCGCCTCGACAACAACAATGCGGCCTCCATCCACAGACAAATGAGCCTGGTGGGAGACAAGGGATTCAGCACCACATACCCAGGAGCCTGGGAGGGAAGGGTCCTGACCACCACTGGTAACAGGAGTACGGATCTCAGTCCCAGCTTGAATCTGCAGTGGCCCGTGAACCGGCTCCAGGCCCACTCAGCCACAGCCCGGGAGACCCCTGGAAAACACTGCCCTAGACAATCACCCGCAGACAAGACAGCCTTTATGCAAGGTCCTGTTTCCAGTAGAGAAGTTCTAGCACACCACTGGAGAAGAAAATAAGAATCTGGACTCACTGGAAAGGGAAAGAGGAACAATTTGACTTTACACATGTCACCCATACACCAAGGCTGCACAGCTCATGCCAAGTGAGACGCTCTTGGACCTTGATTTCCTGCATGGAGGGGGGGGAGCGCGAGCATGTGACACAGCACACGGTCTCCCCAGCTGTGCAGCGTGTTGCCAAATGGGCCCATTTCTCCCTCACTCCAACCAGAGCACTGAGTCATAAGCTGCATGACTTGGGGGTGGGAAAAGGCTGGGAGGGTGACAGATAAGACTCTCAGGGGGCATTAAAGGGATGTGAATTCTACTGTGTTTCAGACTCCAACAAGAAGCCTGCTCACAAGCTGCCGGAGAAACCTTGCCTGCAAATCCCCCCAAATGGCCCACAGCTACCCCTGGCGATCCACGCACCGCACCCCACACACCTTCACCCTACAGCCTGCTCTCCGGGCAAACTGCGGATGGTGACAAGAGGGAGCTTTGGCCAATGGCTAGCGAGCACACACAGAAAGCCAGCGTGAGTCTGCAGTCAGGGAAAGACCACAAACTTGAGCTTTAACCCTGCCCGTGGGAAAACAAGACAGGCTGTCAGCACTCTTTCTGTTACAGGATCAAGAGAAGGCAAATACGCTTTAGAATTCTGCCACAAGTGGGAACAAGAAGCGTGGGGGAGGTGTATCCATAGAAAGTCTGAGAAAGAAAGCCTCCGGCTCCTTAGCAGGCCTGACAGGGATTCCTCCACCGAAGTCAGTAAGAGCTGAAGGAGGTGGCTGCCACTGCCGTGTGAGGACAGCAAAGCAAGCCTTCAAGGAACACGAAGAGCCAGGGAAACGTGACCTCCCACAGGATCACAATCATCTTCCAGCAGCCGACCCCAAAGACATGGAAAGCTTCATTTTACCTGACAAAAAATTCAAAATAGCTGCTTTAGGAAGATCAATGAGCTACAAGAAAACACAGAAAGACAACTCAATGAAATCAGGAAAATAATACATGAGTAAAATGAGAAGTTTAATAAATAGATAGAAATCATATCAAGAAAGAACCAAACAAATTCTAGAGCTAAAAAATACTATGAATGAGGTGGAAAATGCTGCAGAGGACATCAGCTGCAGAATGAATCAATCAGGAGAAAGAATCTGTGAATTAGAATGAAGGAACTTTGATACGATCCAGAGAATAACAAAGAAAATAGAAGGAAAGACTGAAGAAAGCCTATATGATCTATAGGATGTCACTAAAAGAAGCAATCTGCAGATTATTAGAGCCCCATTGGGACAAGAGGAGAAGGACTGGGGGCGGGGGGTGGGGGGGGAGGAAGCTTATTTAAAGAAATAATGGTCTAACTCACTCAAATTTAAATTAAAATAATAATAATAATCATGGCTGAGAATTCCCAGGTCCCAAGTTCAATAGATCTTCTCCAAGACACATCAGGATAAAAGTGTCAAAAACCAAAGACAAAGAATCTTAAAAGTCAACAGGAGACAAGGAAGAAGTCAAACTTTCACTCTTTGCAGACAACATGATACTCTACATGGAAAAAACCATAAAATACCTAGGTATCAACTTAACCAAAGAGGTAAAAGATCTGTATGCTGAAAACTATAGAATGCTTATGAAAGAAATTGAAGAAATGAATGGAAAAACATTCCATGCTCATGGATGGAGAACAAATACTGTTAAAATGTCTCTACTGCCCAAAGCAATCTACACATTCAGTGCAATCCCTATCAAAATAACACCAGAGCTAGAAAAAAAAAAATTCTAAAAATTGCATGGTCTTTTCTAGACCCCAAACAGCCAAAGTAATGTTGAAAAAGAAAACCAAAGCTGGAGGCATCACAATTCCAGACTTTAAGCTATATTACAAAGCTGTAATCATTAAGACAGTATGGTACTGGCACAAAATCAGACACATAGATAAATGGAACAGCATAGAGAACCCAGAAATTGACTCACAAGTGTACAGCCAACTAATCTTCAACAAAGCAGGAAAGAATATCCAATGGAAAAAAGACAGTCTCCTCAGCAAATGGTGCTGGGAAAACCAGACAGTGACATGCAGAAGCATGAACCTGGACCACTTTCTTACACCAAACACAAAAATAAACTCAAATGGATGAAAAACCTAAATGTAAGACAGGAAACCATAACAATCCTAGAGGAGAAAATAGGCAACAACCTCTTTGACCTTGGCCGCAGCAATTTCTTACTTGACATGTTTCCGGAGGCAAAGGAAACAAAAGCAGAAATGAACTATTAGGACCTCATCAAGATAAAAAGCTTCTGCATAGTGAAAGAAACAATCAACAAACCAAAAGCAACCGACAGAATGGGAGAAGATATTTGCAAATGACATATTGGATGAAAGGTTAGTATCCAAAATCTATAAAGAACTTAATCAAACTCAACACCCAAAAAACAAATAATCCAGTGAAGAAATGGGCAAAAGACATGAATAGACACTTTTCCAAAGAAGAAATCCAGATGGCTAATGGACACATGAAAAAATGCTCAACATCATTCATCATCAGGAAAATACAAATCAAAACCACAATGAGATACCACCTCACACCTGTCAGAATGGCTAAATTCACAACTCAGGAAACGACAGATGCTGGCAAAGATGCAGAGAAAGGAGAACCCTTTTGCACTGCTAGTGGAGACCCAAACTGGTGCAGCCACGCTGGAAAACAATATGGAGGTTCCTCAAAAAATTCAAAATAGATCTACCCTATGACCCAGCAATTGCACTACTAGATGTTTATCCAGAGGATACAAAAATGCTGATTCGAAGGGGCACATGCACCTTAATGTTTATAGCAGCACTACCAACAATAGCCGAATTACGGAAAGACCCAAATGTGCATTGACTGATGAATGGATGAAGAAGACATGGTATATAGGTACAATGGACTATTGATCAGTGATCACAAAGAATGAAATCTTGACGTTTGCAACAATGTGATTGGAACTAGAATGTATTATGCTAAGCGAAATAGTCAGAGAAAGATAAATATATGATTTCACTCATATGTGGAATTTAAGAAACAACTCAGATGAACATAGGGGGCGGAAAGGAAAAATAAGATAAAAACAGAGAGGGAAGCAAACCATAAGAGACTATTAAATTCAGAGAAAAAACTGAGGTTGCTGGTGGGGTGTTGGGTGAGGGGATGGACTAGATGGGTGATGGGCACTAAGGAGGGCACTTGTTGGGATGAGCACTGGGTGTTATATGTAAGTGATGAATTACTAAATTCTATTCCTCAGACTATTATTACACTATATGTTAACTAACTTGGATTTAAAATAAAATTGTAAAAAAAAAAAAAGAAAAGAAAACCTGAAATACTAATAATAATTTTAAGAAAGCAACAAGAGGGGCGCCTGGGTGGCTCAGTAGGTGAAGCATCTAACTTCAGCTCCGGTCATGATCTCACAGCTCGTGAGTTCAACCCCTGAGTTTGGCTCTGTGCTGACAGCTTGGAGCCTGGAACCTGCTTTGGATTCTGTCACTCTCTCTCTCTCTCTCTCTGTTCCTCTCCCACTCTTTCGAAAATAAAAATAACATTAAAACAAATTTTAAAGCAACAAGAGAAATGAAGAGTGTAACTTACAAGGGAGTCCCCATAAAGCTATCAGTCGACTTCTCTGCAGAAACTTATAGGCCAAGAGAGAGTGGGATGATATATTCATAGTGCTGAAAGAATAAAACTACCAACCAAGAATGATCTGGCAAAGCTGTCCTTCAGGAACGAGAGAAAGATTACCCCAAACAAACAAAAGCTGAGGTAGTTCATCCCCACGAGATGTGCCTTATAAGAAATATTGAAGGAGTTCTTCAAACTGAAACGAAAGTATGCTAATTAGTAACATGAAAACATATGAATATATACAACACACTCAGAAGGTAAGTACAGCTGATACTTGAAATATGCAGGGCAGGGCACTGACCCCTGCACAGCCAAAAGTCCTCTTATAATGCTTGACTCCCCCAAAACTTAACTACTAATAGCCTACTGTTGATCAGAAGCCTTACTGATAACATAAACAGCTGATTAACATATATTTTGTATGTTATACGTATTATATACTGTGTTCTTAAAATAATGAAAGCTAAATTTAAAAATGTTAAAAAAAATCGGAAGAAAGAAAAAGTACAGTACCATATGTATATTTTTTAAAAACTCTGTGTGTAAGTGACCAAGCCAGCTGGGCAGTGTGCCCTGGGAGGGCAGCGTTCCATAGTCTGGTGGTTTCTGGCTTAGCAGCAGTAGCCACCAGGGAGGCCTGTGGCAATGACAGTGGCCTGGAAGTGTAGCATAGCTGTCCCATCTGCTTGGAGGTGCACCACTGGCCATGGTCATCAGCAGCTGCAGCTACATGTGAATGCACTGGCTTCTGGGAAGCCAAAGGTGGGGGAGAGGCGGACCACTGTGGGAAGGGGTCCACACCCCACCCTGGAGGTGGGGGCCCGAGGTCCATGGCCGCCCTGGCACAGCCCTGAAGCCCAGCAGGAGCACTCAAGGGGCAGGGGTGCTGAGGTGCAGGGCTCCCTATGCAGCCTGGGCCTGCACACACAGGGCACCTTTCATCCCTGCCTGGCCCTGAGTCCCCTGCACTTGCTGACAGCCTCTGTGGGCCTCCCTAGGTAGCTGCAGAGCAGCAGGTCTGACCTCTGCACCAGTAACCTCCTATCCCGTCTGTGACGACTGGGGTCAGCAGTTGTAAATAAATGCCTTGTGGCTTTTGCTGTCAACGCTAAAAAAATTCCAGGGTAAGCGGACCTGCACAGTTCAAATCCATGTTGTTCAGGGGTCAACTGTGTAGTCAAATTCAGAATATTCTAATACTGTAATATAGTGGGGCGTTAGCCACTTAGTCTGGTATAGAGGTTAAAGGACAAAGGTATTAAAAATAGTTATAACTACTTGGGGCTCCTGAGTGACTCAGGCGGTCACGTGGCCGACTCTTGATTTCAGCTCATTGTGCTGACAGCATGGAGCCTGCCTGGGACTCTCAGTCTCCCTCTCCTCTCTGCCTCTGCTTCTCTCCTACCCTCAAAAATAAATTAAAAACATGAAAAAATAATAAGTATAACTACAATAATTTGTTAATGAATCCACAGTATAAAAAGAGGTAAACTGTGGCATCCAAAACATAAAAAGAAGGAAAGGAAGGAGAGATTTTAGAGAGGGAGGCAAACCATAAGAGATGCTTAAATACCGAGAACCAATCGAGGGTTGCTGGAGGGAGGGAAGGGCTAAATGGGTGGTGGGCACTAAGGAAGGCACTTTTCGGGAGGAGCACTGGGTGTCAGATGTAAGAGGTGAATCGCTGGCTTCTACTCCCGAAGCCAAGACTACAGGAGGTTATGTTAACGAACTTGAAAAACAATTCTCATAACAAAAAGAGAAATGGGGCACCCCTTTGGCTCAGCCGACAAGAGTGTGTGACTCTTGGTCTTGGGGTCATGAGTTTGAGCTGCACATTGGCTGTAGAGATTATTTGAAAAAATAAAATCTAAAAAGAAAAAAAAGAGTTTTGCATATGGTTGAAGTAAAGTTGTTACTAGCATGGAACAGACTTGTATCTATAAGATGTTTCATGTAAGCGTCATGGCAACCAGAGAGCAAGACCCTGTATGAACACGGAACATTCTGCAGGAGAGATCAGGTGATACATCACAAAACAAGTCTGGGCAAGCTTCAGATTGAAATCATACCAAGTATCTTTTCCAACATATTGGTAGGAAACTAGAAGCCAATAACAGGAGGAAAACTGGAAAATTCACAAATATGTGGGAATTAAACAACACACTCCTGAACAACCAGCGGGTCAGAGAAGGAATCAAAAGAGAAATAAAAAATACCTTTAAACAAACAAAATAGAAACACAACATACCACAAGCACAGTAAAAGCAATGTTAAAAAATATATATGATATACATATATAGAGAGAGACATAAACGTCTATGTTAAAAAAGATTTTAGATAAATGAAAAGATTTCAGATAAACAAAATTGATAAGCCTTTAGTTAGACAAAAGAAAAGAGAGAGAAGACTCAAATTAAATCAGAAATTAGAGAGCAGACATTATACATGAAACCAAAGAAATATAGAAGTATAAGAAACTACTATGAACAATTCTTTTTTGAGCAGGAGGCAAAAGTTTATTAAAGATTAGAAACTAAGAATAGTAGGAAAGCTCTCTTTACAGAGAGGGGGCATTTGAAAGTAAACGCCCCACTACTATGAACAATTATACACCAACAAAGTAGATTACCTAGAAAAAAATGGATAAATCATTAAGAACATACAACCTAACAAAACTGAATCATGAAGAAATAGAAAATCTAAACAGACACGTAATGAGTCAAGAGATTAAATCAGTAATCAAAAATCTTCCAATGCAGAAAAGCCCAGGACCAGATGGTTTCTCTGCTGAATTCTATCAAACATTTAAAGAATTAGGGGCATCAGGGGGGCTCAATGGGTTGAGTGTCCGGCTTCGGCTCAGGTATGATCTCACAGTTTGAGGGTTTGAGCCCCGCATCAGTCTCTGTGCTGACCGCTAGCTCAGAGCCTGAAGTCTGCTTCAGATCTTGTGTCTCTTTCTCTCTCTGCCCCTCTCCTATTCACATCCTGTCTCTCAAAAATAAATGTAAAAAACATTTTTTAAATAAAAAAACATTTAAAGAATTAATGTCAATCATTCTCAAAACCTTCCAAAGAAAACTGAAGAGAAGGGAAGTCTCTCAAACTCACTTTATAAGGCCAGAATTACCCTGATACCAAGGACAGATAAGGACACTATAAGAGATGGAAACTATAGGCTTATATCCCTGATGAATGTAGGTTCAAAAATTCTCAAAATATTAGCAAACAATTCAACATCACATTAAAAGGATCATATCATGATCAAGTAGGATTTACCCCTGGGATGTAAAGATAGTTCAACTTATACAAATCTATTCATATGATATATCACATTAATAAAGTAAAAGATAAAAATCATATGATCACCTCAATAGATGCAGATAAAGTATTTGATAAAATACAAATCCAAACATTGCTGAAAGAAACCAAAGACCTAAATAAATGGAAAGACATCCCTATTTGTGGACTGGAAGATTTAATGTTGTTTTTTAATGTTTATTTATTTTAAGAGAGAGAGAATGCAAGCTGGGGAAGGGCAGAGAGAGGGAGACAGAGAACCCCAAGCAGACTCCATACTGTCAGCACAGAGCCCAATGTGGGGCTTGATTTCATGAACCCTGAAATTATGACCTGCGTTGAAATCAAGAGTCAGACACTTAATCGACTGAGCCATCCAGGCGCCCAGAAGATTTAATATTGTAAAAATGAGCCCCATAGATCTAATAGATTCCATACAATCCCTATCAAAATTCCAACAGCGTTTTTACAGACATGGATAGCTGATCCTGAAGTTTATATGGCAAGGGACCCAAATTAGCTAAAATAAATCATTAGCAAATAGGAACAAAGTTTAAAGACTCACACTTTCAATTTTGGAACCTATTAGAAAGCCATAGTAATAAAAACAGTGTGGTACTAGAATAAAGATAGACACATAGATCAATGAAATATAGAGTCCTGAAATACACCCATACGTCTATAGCCAACTAATTTTTGACAAAGGCACTAAGACCATTCATTGAGTAAAAATGGGTCTTTTCCTTTTTTAAAAATGTTTATTTATTTTGAGAGAGAGAGAAGGATAGGGAACAAGCATGGAAGGGGCAGAGAGAGGGAGAGAGAGAATCCCAAGCAAGTTCCGCACTGTCAGCTTGGTGTCTGACATGGGGCTCAAATCCACAAACTGTGAAATCTTAACCTGAGCTGAAACCAAGAATCAGATGCTTAACCGACAGAGCCACCCAGGTGCCCCTAAAAATGGGTCTTTTCAATGAATGGAGCTAGGAAAGCTAGCTATCCACACAAATTAATTTAGACTCCTACTTCACATCATATACAAAAATGAGTTCAAAATGGATCAAAAACGTACATGTAAGAACTAAAACTATAAAACACTTAGAAGAAAACATAAGTGTGAATCTTCATGACTCTTCACTAGGCAATGGTTTCTTAGATATGACACTAAAAGCACAAGCAACCAAAGAAAAATTAATAAATTGGACTTCACTAAAATAAAAAAAAATTGTGTGTCAAAGGACACTATCATGAAAGTGAAAGGCAGCATAGAGAATAGGAAAATATATTCGCAAGCCTTGTATCTGATAAGGGCCTATATTTAGAATATATAAAGAACACTTACAACTCAATAACTAAAAGACAAATAGTCCAGTTTAAAAATGGGCAAAAGATTTGAATAGACATTTCTCCAGAGAGATTATAAAAATAGCCAACAACGCCATGGAAAGATGCTCAACATCATTAACCATCAGTCACTGTGGAAAACTATCTGGAATTTCCTCAAAATATTAAACACAAGTTGCCAGCAATGACTCAGCAATTGCACTTGCATGCATATACCTAAGAGAAATGAGAACATATGTCCACACAAAGACTTCTATATGAATGTTCATAGCAGCATTATTCACAATAGCCAAGTAGAAGAAACTTAAATGTGTGTCGAGAGATAAATGGATAAATATGTGGTAAAGCCATACAATCCATATAATATATATCTGCACTGATAAATGCTGTAAGGGCCTTAAAAATGATACAAAGTGAAAGAAGCCAGACACAAAAGGGCACTTATCATAGGTTCCATTGATTTGAAATGTCTAGAACAGGCCAATCTATAGAGACAAAAAGTAAGTCAGTGGTTGGCAAAAGGGAATGTGTAGTGATCGCTAATGGGCAGGGGGGTTCTTTCTGGGTGATGAAAATATTCTGGAATTAGATAGTGCTTATGATTACACAACCATCTCACTGTTCAAAAAACTGGTGTGGTTTCTGTCTCCCAGCTGGCTCATGACAGGTACCCAAAGAGCCTGTAAACAGCCATTCAAGGGTGCAGCTGAGAGACAGGGAGGCAGGGGCCAGGGGATGGTTGCAGTGAAGATGAAGCAGAAGGAATGGCCAGACAACGCATCACTGAGTGGCAGTGGGGAGAGGGCTGCTAAGGCAGCATGCACAGGCCAAGGACCTGCTGTGTCGGAATGGTTGATAAGTACCTATCCCACTCCTCCATCCTGATAACAGTCTAGCACTTCTAGGCTTCCCCGAAAAAAAAGAAAAACAAGAAAACTGGGTTCCTATTTAATATTCCCCTAGGCAGTCCCTGGATAGGGTGTGTGTGGGAGGGGTCCTACAAAGCTGACCTCTCTCTGACAGAGAACTTCTGCCTTCCTAGGTTGGAAGAGAGGCCTCTGAATTGACTGGGAATGTGCAATATAATAAATTGGGATGATTTTTTTTCATTCAAAAGATGGCCCAGTTTATAAAATGAGAAGTTGTTGCATGTAGTGATTTAGTTACATATTCTAACACCTAGGTTTAAATCTTGGCTCCAACTAGAAGCTGTGCAATCTTGAACAAGCTACTTAATTTCTCTGTGCTTCCATTTCCTCCTCTGTAAAGTAGGGATGTTAATAGTTTATACAGGATTGTTGCTCGAGAATTACGAGATAATTTATATAAAGCATTTAGAATGGCACCTGAATAAGGAATTATTCATGCCCAGGCTTCTTTACATGGTGGTTTTTGCCCCTAAGCTCAGGAACCTGCTGCAGAAAACTGTGAGAAGTAACAGCCTTTCCCCCTTAAGGGGTCCCCCTCTCCCCATCTCTTCCTCCCTGCTACCAGTCCACATCTTTCCCTCCCACCCTTTTGAAAAGAGCAAATCTGGGTTTATTGAAAAATTGAGTAGAAATTCAAGCATCCATAGATCCTCTCTCTCCTTCAGGCCTCCTGTAGTGTGTCCCCTATTATTAGCACCTTGCATTAGTGTAGTACATTTGCCATAACTGATGGCAATACTGATATGTTATTAGCTGCAGCCTAGTTTACATTAGGGTTCTCTCTTTGTGTTGTACGTTCTATGGGTTTTGACCAACCTGTGACATATGACATGTAACCACCATTATAGTACTGCACAGAAGTGTCACTGCCCTGAAATCTTGGGCTCCACACACTCATCCCTCCCACCCCCGCTTCAACCCCTGCAACTACTAATTCTTTCATTGTCTTCCTGGTTTTGCCTTCTCCAGAAAGTCATGCAGTAATTACACAGTACGTAGCCTTTTCAGATTGGCTTCTCTCACTCCACGATATGCATTTAAGGTTCCCCCATCTTTTCATGACCTGATAACTATTTCTTTTTATTGATGAAAATATTCCATTGTATGTGGCTATACCACCGTGTATCCATCCTCTCAGCTGCTGAAGAAGAACATCTCGGTTGCCTCCAGATTTTGGCAGTTATGAATAAAGCTCTATAAACCTTCAGGGGCAGATTTTTGTGTAGACATAGGTTTTCAACTCCTAAGTACCAAGGTCAACCGCTGGAACATATGGTAAGAACATATTTCGTTTTATAAGAAACTGCCAAGTTGTCTTCCAAGTGGCTGTTTCATTTTATCCTTCCACAGGAATGAAGGCGAGCTCCTGCTGCTCTCTGTCCTTGCCAGAACTTGGTGTGGTCAGTGTTCTGAGTTTCAGCCGTTTTAATAGGGGTGAAGGGGTGGCTTATTTAAACATTTTTTAAATGTTTGCTTATTTTTGAAAGAGAGACAGAGCATGAGCAGGGGAGGGGCAGAGAGACACACACACATAGAATCAGTAGCAGGCTCCAGGCTCTGAGCTGTCAGAACAGAGTTCATCAGGGGGCTCGAACTAACGAGCCATGAGATCATGAGCTGAGCTGAAGTTGGTTGCTTAACTGGATGAGCCACTAGGCCAGGGGTAGCTTATTTTAATTTGAAATTTCCTGACGACATGTGATGCTGAACATCTCTTCATATGCTTATTAGCCATCTACGTATCTTTTTTAGTGAGGTGTCTGTTCAGGTCTTTTGCCCATTTTTGTTTTGCAGTCAAATGCTCTATCCCTGAGCTATACCCCCACCTTTCTGCCCATTTTTAATTGGGTTATTTTTTTTTTCTTATTTTTCAGTTGTAGGAGCTCTTTGTATATCTTAGGTAGTCTACCAGATATGTCTTTGGCAAGTATTTTCTCCCAGTCTGTGGCTTGTCTTTTCATTTTCTTAACAGTGCCCTTCACAGAGCAGAAGATTTTAATTTCAGTGAAATCCAACTTATCAATGTTTTCTTTCATGGATGGTACTTTTCGGTGTTGTTTCTAAAAACCAATCACAAAAGCAAAGGTCATTATATATTCTCCTATGTGATCTTCTAGGAGTTTTATAGTTTAGCGCTTTACATTTAGGTCTTTGATGCAGACTGAGTCCATTTTTGTGAAAGATCTGTTTCTAAATTCTTTTTTTCTTTTTTGCATGTGCATGTCCAGTGTTCCAGTGCTGTTTGTTGAAAAGACTATCCCTTTTCCACTGAATTGTCTTTGTTTCTTTTTCAAAGACCAGTTGACTATATTTGTGTGGTCTATTTGTCCATTCTTTTGCCAATACCATGCTGTCTTGATTACTGTAGCTTTAGAGCAAGTCTTGAAGTTGGATAGAGGTGGTCCTCCAAATTTGTTGTTGTTCTTTGAAATTTTATATGATGAAGCAAAATTGTTGTTTAATTTTATATGATGAAGCAAATATTCTTGGTCTTTTGCTTCTCCATGTAAAATTAGGATCAAATTGCTGATATCCACAAACTATATATCATGTTAGAATTTTGATTAGGATTGAATCTATAGATCAAATTGGGAAGAACTGACATCTTGACAATATTGATTCTTCCGATCCCTGCACATAGGATATCTTTCCATTGATTTAGAATTTCTTTCATCAGAGCTTTGTAGTTTTACCTGACATAGATCTTGTATGTGTTTTGTACTATTATGCCTAAGTATTCCCTTTTCTCTGGTAAATGGTATTGTGTTTTAAATTTCAAATTCCAATTATTTCATAAAAAACAAATGACTTGTATATTAACCTGGAATCCTGCAACTTTGCCACAATCACTTATTGGTTGCAGGAGGGTGTTTGTTTGGTTAGTTGGGTTTTGGGTTTTTTGTGTCTCAACTCTTTAGGATTTTCTATGAATAAACTCAGTTTTATTTCTTCTTTCCCAATCTGTAGATCTTTTATTTCTTTCTCTTATCTTATTGCATTAGCCAGGGCTTTCAGTACAATTCTGAATAACTGGTGAAAGAAGACATCCTTTCCTTCTTTCTGATCTTAGCAGAAAAACATCTACTTGTTCCCCATTCAGTTTGATGTTAGCTGTAGGGTTTTTTGTAGATGTTCTTCATCAAGTTGAGGAAGTTCTCTCTAGTCCTAGTTTACTGAGAGATTTTACTGTGAATTGGGACTAGATTTTGCCAAATGATTTCTCTGCATCTACTGATATGGTCATGTAATTTTTTTAGCCTATAGATATGATGGATTATATTAATTGGTTTTTGATTGTTAAACCAGTCTTGCATACTTGGAACAAGTTCCATTTGGTCATGGTGTATAATTATTTTTATATATTGTTGAATTAATCCACTAATATTTTTTAATATTTATTTTTGAGAGAGTGAGAGTGTGTGTGAGTGGGGGAGGGGCAGAGAGAGGGAGACAGAGGATCCAAAGCAGGTTCTGCACTGACAGTAGAGACCCTGATGTGGCACTTGAACTTACAAACCACAGGATCATGACCTGAGCTGAAACCAAGAGTCAGATACTTAACCAACTGAGCCATTCAGGCACCCTCCACTAATATTTTTTGAGATTTTTTGCATCTATGTCCATGAAAGATATCAATTTGTAGTTTTCTTTTCTTGTAATATCCATCTGATTTTGGTATAAGGTTAATACTGGTTACATAGAATGATTTAAGAAGTATACCTTCTACTTCTATTTTCTGGAACAGACTGTACAGAACTGGTATCATTTTTCCTTAAGGGTTTGGTTCCAGTTAACCCATCTTACCTGGTGCTTTTACCCATTACCTTAAGGTAATGTACCAGTTAACCCATTGCCTAGTGCTTTTTTTCTTTTTCTTTTTTTTTTTTTTGGTAAGGCTATTAGTTACATATACAATCTCTTACATAGATATAGGCCTATTCAAATTATCTATTTTTCTTTGTGAATTTTGATAGATTGTGTATATTGGCAGATCATGTTTTTTGGTAGATTGTTTTGATAGATTGGTCCATTTCATCGAGGTTATCAAATTTGTGGGCATAGAATTGTTTATAATATTCTTATTATCCTTTTAATGTCCATAGGATCAGGAGTGATTATACCACTTCATTTATTTTTTTAAGTTTTACAATTATTCTTTTTTTTTAAATTGAGTATAGATGACACACATTGCATTGGTTTCAGGTGCACAACTTAGTGATTTGACAAGTTTATACATTATGCTATGTTCACAGGTATAGCTACCATCTGTCCCATTACATCGCGATTACAATATCACTAAATATTCATCATGCTCTCCTTTTCATTTCTGTGATTCACCCATTCCTTAACTAGAGGCCTCTATCTCCCTCTCTCCTTTAACCATTTTGCCCATCCAACACTTTCATTTCTGATATTAGAAATTTGTGTCTTCTTTTTTCTTAACCAGGCTAAGGTTTACAATTTTATTTATTTTTTTCAAAGAACCAGTTCTGATTTTGTTTTCTCTATTGACTCTCTTTTTAATTCCATTGATTTCTGTTCTAATTTCTTTTCTGCTTATTTTGGATTTAGTCTGGTCTTTCTCTAGTTTCCTAAGGGAAAAGCTTAGATTATTGATTTTAGATCTCTTACTACATTCCAGTTTTGATAAGTTATATTTTCAGTTAAATATATATATTTGTTGTTTTTTAGTAGTCTCCACACCCAGCACGGAGCCCAACACAGGGCTTGAACTCATGATCCTGAGACCAAGACCTGAGCTAAGATCAAAAGTTGGATGCTTTGGGGCGCTTGGGTGGCTCAGTCAGTTAAGTATCTGACTGCAGCTCAGGTCATGATCTCACAGCCCCACGTTAGGCTCTGTGTTGACAGCTCAAAGCCTCAAGTCTACTTCAAATTCTGTGTCTCCCTCTCTCTCTGGCCCTCCCCTGCTCACAGTCTGTCTCTCTCTCTCAAAAATAAACAACAACAACAAAAAAAGAGTTGGATGCTTAACCAACTGAGCCACCTAGGTGCCCCTAATTCAAAATTTATTTTGACTTCTTTGAGACATCTTCTTTGACGTATGCGTTATTTAGAAATGTGTTGCTTAATCTCCAAGTATTGTGGGATTCTCCCCGTCTTACTGACTTGTTTAATTTCACCATGGTTTAAGAGTATATTTTGTATGGTTTCTATACTTTTTAATTTGTTAAGATGTGCTTTGTGTCCCAGAATGTGGTCTGTCTTGGTGATGGTCCATGTAAGCTTGAGAAGAACACATATTCTGTTGTTACTGGATGAAGTATTCTATAATTGTCTATCAGATCTAGTTGTTTGGAAGTGCTGATAAGTTCAGCTCTGTCCTGATTTCCGCCTGCTGGAGCTGTCAGGTAATGATAGAGGATACTGAACTCTCCAACTATATTAAAGGATGTGTCTGTTTCTCCTTGTAGTTCTCTGTTTTTGACACATATATTTTGGTTCTCTGCTGTTAGGTGCATATGCATTAAGGACTGTTATATCTTCTCGGAGAATTAACCTTTTTATCATTACATAATGCATCTCCCTGATAATTTTCTTTGCTCTGACATCAGCTTTGTTTGAAATTAGCATGGCTTTCTGGCTTTCTTTTAGTTTGTATTAGCAAAGTACATCTTTCTCCATCCCTTCCTTTAAAAAAAAAAGCCTGCAGTAAAATATACATAAAATTTATCATCTCAACCATTTTTAAGAGGACAGTTCAGTGGTATGACATATATTCACACTGTTGTCCAACCAGTCCCCAAAACTTTGTCTTTCTCTTCCCTCTTAATCTGGCTGCATCTTTATATTTAGAGTAGATTCCTTGTAGACAATATGTAGCTGGGTTTGATTTTTTAATCCACTCTGACAGTCTGTCTTTTGATTTGTGTATTAGACCATTAGTATTTAAAATGAGTATTGATAGAGTTGGATCAGGATCTACCTTTCTTTTTTTTTTACTATCCTCTATCCATTGTTCTGTTCCTTTTTCTTACTCTTTTTGCTATCTACACTTTTTTTTCCTGCCTTTTTTGGTTTTAATTAAAGCATTTTAAATGATTCCACTTTCTCTCCTCTCTTGCAATATCATTTATACTATTTTTTCTAACTTTTTTAGTGGTTGCTCTAGAGTTTGCCATATACATTTACAATTGATCCAAGTCCACTTTCAAATTGTATTATACTGCTTCACAGATAAGGCAATACCTCATAACAGAATATTTCCAATTTCTCCCTTCTCTTATAAGATTGCTATCATTCATTTCACTTGTCCGTGAGTTATAGTCACTGAATACATTATTGCTGTTCTATTTTGAACAAACTATTATCTTCCAGATCAATTAAGAGGACGAAAAGATTTTCTTTTACCTTCATTTATTCCCCCTCTAGCGTTCTTCCTTTCTGTATGTACATACAGGTTTATTTTTTTCTTTTGTACATCCAAGTTTTCTATTGTACATCATTTTCTTTCTCTCTAAAGACCTTCTTTTAACATTTATTGTGGGGCATTAGGTGGCTTAGTCAGTTAAGCATCTGGCTCTTGATCTTAGCTCAGATCTTGATCTCAGAGTCATGGTTCAGGCCCTGTGTTGGGCCCTGTGTTGGGTGTGGAACTTAAAAAAGAAGAAAACTATTGCAACATATCTCTGTTAGTGAAAAATTCCCTCAATTTTTGAAAAAGTATTTCTTCATTTTTGAAGGATAATTTTTCTAGATACAGATTTCTACATTTTTATTTAAAAATGTTTTAGTATTTATTTTGAGAGAGAGAGAGAACACATGTGAGCTGGGGAGAGGGAGAGAGAGACTCCCAAGCAGGCTCCATTCCGTCAGTGTGGAGCTCAAGCCCACGAACCCATGAGATCATGACCTGAGCCAAAATCAAGTTGGACGCCCAGCCGACTCAGCCACCCAGGCTCCTCTACATGATTTTTCTTCTAATACTTTAAATAGTTCATCACATTCTTACTTGTATAGTTTCTGAAGAGGAGTGTGATGTAATTCTTATCTTTGTTCCTCTCTAGGTAAGCTTTCTCCCTTCTAACTTTGTCTTTGACTTTTTTTTTAAGGTTTATTTTATTTTGAGAGAGAGAGAGAGAGTGGGGGAGAGGGGAAGGAGAAAGAGAGACAGAGAGAGAGAGAGAGAGAGAGAGAGAGAATGAATCCCAAGCAGGTTCGGCACTGTCAGTACAGAGCGTAATGTAGAGCTTAAACTAACAAACTGTGAGATCATGACCCGAGTCGAAATCAAGAGACGGACACTCAACTGATTGAGCCACCCAGGCGTTCTCATATTTTTTTGTAGTTTCAATATGATATGCCCAATTGTAGGCCTTTTGGTATGTAGCCTTTTTAGTATTCTTTAAGATTCCTAGATTAGTGGTTTGTTATCTGTCATTAATTTTGGGAAATTCTCTGTCTTAATAATTCCAAATATTTTTTTGTTTCCTTTTTCTTCTTCTAGTGGGCCCATTACTTGTATGCTACCCATTCTGTAACTGTCCCACAGTTCTCAGATATTTAGTTCCATAGTTTTCATTCCTTTTTCTCTTTGCATTTCAGTTTCGGACATTACTGGTGATACATGTTTAAACGCACTGATTCTTTGGCATGTCCAGTTCACTGATGATCCCATCAAAGGTACACTTCATTTCTGTAAAAATGCTTTTGATTTCTAACTTTTCCTTTGATTGTTTTTTAAAGTTTCCATCTTTCTGCTGACATTACCCATCTGTTCTTAAGTGTTGCCCACTTCTTCCATTAGAGCCCTTAGCGTATTAATCAGTTCTAAATTCCCACTCTGATAATTCCAACATCTTTGCCATTTATGAGTCTGGTTCTGATGCTTGCTTTGTCCAAGCTGCGTTTTCTTGTCTTTTGGTAGGACTTACAGTTTCATGCTAAAAGTGAGACAGGACCCACTTTGTAAAAGGAAGGGAAGAAAATAGGCCTTAAGTGTGAGGCTTTATGTTTATCTGGTTTGGAGCTAGCCTGTGTTTGCTGTTTGCTTCAGCTGTAGGTATTAAAGGTAAATTTCCTCTGGTGTTCTTGTCTTTATCTACCCTGTGGTCTTTGTGTTTATTTCCCTAGAGACTTTTAAAATACGGCCTGAGGTATGCAGTTCTTTCATTTGTAATCCCGTTATTATGTGGGGGTCCTACTGATGTGATGGCTAGGTGTTGGGGGAAGGGAATCATTCTATAGTCCTACGATTAGGTGTCAGTCTTTTAAAAAAATTATGTTTATCTTTGAGAGATAGAGACAGACAGACAGACAGAGAGACAGAAACAGAGCATGAATGGGGAAGGGACAGAAGAAGAAAGACATCATCATCGCATAAAAGCCAAGGGTCTAATGCCAGAGATAGGTCCAGCGGAGAGCCTAAGCCTGAGTGGAAACATTTCTAAAATAGTTCTCAAATTGAGATACATCAAAGCCCAGACAAAGGGAAGTAAGACCATCAGAACAAGCTTAGCGATCCAGACAACCTCCCCAGGAGGAGCACACAGAGGATTGAGTACTCATCTGCTGCCAGCCTGTATTTTAGGGGTGGGTGGGGCCCGGGACAGGGTGGACACTCACAGAGCATAATAAAACTATCTATCTCTGGAACAGTCTATGCGCCTCAAGATCAGGACGTGTCAGGTTCCTCAGAGCACAGGGCTGGCATAAAGCAGCCCCAGTAAGTACGTGGCCTGGACTGATCCTTAGAAAGTCCCGAGCCCAATACTGGGCAGCACAATGAACAAGGGGTCAGCCCACAGCTCTCACATCAAGGCAGCCCTGTCCCCTCTCCATGGACAGTCAGAGAGCAGGCTTCCCCAGCTGAGGCAAGTACTCCCTCAAGGGGATTCAGAGGCGTCTTCACTATGAAGGCCATCAGTCTTGGAACCAGACAATGTACTGTTGAAGCAGGGCAAGTGCAGGGCCCGCCAGGAGGCTGAGTCCAGGCGTGTCCCAGCTGCCCACCGGGCGGCCCTGAGGCCCTAGCACCGGGCAGTACATACCTCAGATGCCCTCAGAAACAGAGAGGCCAAGGGCATGGCACAGATGTTGCGACAGCAAGCAGACTTTAATTGAGGGGGTAAAGCCGAGGTGACCCCAGCCTCTTCGGTTACATCAGTTTTTCCTTTCTCCTCAGGACATAGGCAGGAAGGAGGCCCGTGTTCTACCAAGAACCTAGAAATCAGTCTCCATCCCCAAGCTGTATGATGTGGACTGGATCGGATCTCTCTCACTCTGGTTGGCTTGCAATCTTGTTTTCAAGCATTTTCCTTCCTTGAGAACAGGAGTCTTCTCACGTTCATATGGGTCTTGAGCCACCTTGCAATTAAGCTGTCTTTACACTCTTCCACAGCGATCTGCATGGCCAGCTCCCTCTCCTCTGTTACCCTTCACATCTTCACTCGGACAGTACCTAGTTGACAAGGCTCTGCTGCAGTCTGCTCCCTCTGCCAACCCCCCCGGCATTCCCAGTCTCCTGCACTTTGTTCTGGATTTTTTTGTAACTCTTATCAAGTTCTCTGTCTTTGCTTTTTCTGCAGTGTGGGTATGATACGCCTAGTTACATCACATAACCTATCTATCGACTGCATCCTAGTATCACCAGAGTGTAATCTCCATAAAGGCAGGCATTTTTGTCTGGTCACTGATATTCCAAGTGCCCAGAAATGGGATGCAAACGGCATTCAATAAATGTATGTGTGAATGAGAAGTGAAACCTTAGGTTTACATCCACCCTGTCACTTGTTAGTCTGCTGTGTGCCGTAGGCATATTGTTTCCCTCTCTGCCCCAGTTTCTCAATCTATGAGATTGGGGTCCAAGCACTCACCTTGCTGGGTTACCTCTGTGGGAATGCCTGGAAGGGTGCTTGGCACGAGTACATGGCTTACAAATGGGCCGACCCATTGACATAATTACTGCCCCTCTCAAACTCTTCACTTTCTATGTTATAAGTACCCTTTGCTCGGGGCATCACTAAGGCAGCTGATGTGGGGTTTGTGATGAGGGCACAAAGCCAAGTAAAACTCAAAGGTCCCAGGATTTCCCCTTTCCTGTACCAGCTTGGCTGACTTGAGGGCAGCTAGCCTCAGGCCCTCCAACGCCCCCTCCGCCCCCCCCACCCCCATTCATGGCAGCACAGGATCTGGAACCTGTCTTCTGGTCCTGTGGGAAATCGGAGCCCTCTTTGGCCTACTATACCACATTTGACACAGTTGATTTTCTAAGTCCTCTGACCACCAGGGATCAAGCCCACAACAAGGAAGGGACTCAAGCTCACCAGGATCTCACAGATGTGTAGACAGGATCAGGCCACCGTGTGCACAGGAAACGCTACCGACTGCCTGGCACCCGTGGGATGAAAAGAGGATGGTAGGGAGTGGGCTCCTCCAGCAGAGGTTAAGGTCGCAGGCTCCGGAATCAGCCTGAGTTCGTGTCCTGCCTCCAGCACTCAGTAAGTGTGGATTCGTTGATTTCCTAAGGCCTCCAAGCTTTAGTACGCTTAGCTGTGAAATGAAGATATTAGAAGTGCTCACTTCACTGCACTGCGATGGGGGTTAAGTGAGATGTGTTCATGAAAACACCTTAGCACATCGCCTAGCACCCAACTTCAGTAATGACCGTTTATGCACATTCAAAGGCCGTTAGACACCAGATGAACTCTATGGGACCACCTTGCCAGTGGTGGCTTTGGCCAGTAGGAACCATATAAACCGTGGCCGTGAGGTAGGAAAGAGGTGAAACATAAGCATGTTGTTCAACTCAACCAGCCTGAGAAGGGACAGCTTCCTCTAAAATCTGAAATTCAAATCCTCTCTAACAGCCTGCCAAATGAAACTTATTCTGGAAATTATAATCTTCAACTCATGGCCAGAACTTGGCGGTGTATATACGTGTGTATTATAAATCAAGAAACACAACGTGTTCACATCTCTATTCCCTATTCCCTCAACGAGTGTTTACCAGACACGCGCTCTGAGCAGCGCTTTCCGCCAGGTGCCCCTGCGATGGGATGCAGGCCATGGGGGAGATGGGCGCGCACACGGGTTTTCACCAGAAGCAATACAAGCTCAGTAGAAGGGCAGTGACTCTGGAAGGGGAGATGAGAAAAAGCTTCTCGGGAGAAAGAATTGCTGGGCTGTTTTGAAAGGTGTTGTATGGAAAACAATTTGACAATAAAATATTATGGAAAAAAAATAAAATAAAATTTAAAAATTCCAAAAAAAAAAAAAAAAAAAAAAAGAAAGATGAGTACAACACAGCGGGGAGGAAGGCACGGCGGCAAAGGCCACGCCCAGTGCAGTGTCCGCGTTTTGCTCTGCTCAGCTGGATCACGTAGCTGGAGAGGCCACTGGAGGGGCCAAGGTCATGCAGGTCCTTAAATACTAAGGGGCATAATGTGATCCACGTATACAGAAAACCAGGCCTTGGCACTTAATCCTGAAGGTTGCGAGGAACCACTGCACAATTTATAAGCAAGGCAGAACCTAGCATATTACATTAATTTATTCTTTAAGTTATTCACTTTTAAAAATAAAAACACAGTACACAGGCACGTAGCACAAAATCAAAAGGTTCAAAAGGGCTTAGAGTGGGAAAAATCCATCCTCCCTCCCAGTCCTTGGGCCCCCCACGCAGCTCCCTCGCCTGGGACAACTCCTGCCCCCAGGGTCCTGCGGCGCTCCCCAGACGAGGCTAATCACTCCCGGCACATGCGGAAAATGGTGGCAAAGTAAACATGCGATTTTGTGGCTCTTTTTGTCATTTATTATCGTTTGGAGCTTAATCTCTATTAGTACATTTTCAGTTACCACATTTTTAATAACCCTGCAGTATTCCAACGAGAGACATTTAGATTGTTTTAGATTAGCATTTCTGATGGTGCTCACCCTCAGGCCAGGACCTAGAGAAGGGCAGGGGCCGTCGGCGGGCACCTCTGCCCTCCCCATCTTCCTCCTTGGAGGTGGTCAGCTGTCGGGCCATCCCGGCCAACATGCTAGGGACAGCAGGGGTGGGAGAGTACAAGACAACAAGGAGCTGAGCCGCGGATGATGTGGCAGAGTTGTGGCACCGATCTGGGTCTGCCAACCTCCTAAAATTTTGTTACGTGACAAAAATTAGCTCCTATTTATTTAAAACAGTGTAGCTGCTTTACCTGTAGCTGACTGCATTCCAAATCGAGAGAGGAGTTTCGGTCCCTCTTCCCTTTCCTTTTTTAATCCTGCTTTTCAGGGATTCCATACAGAGTTAGGGGAACCAATGAGGAAGGCCAGGGACCTAGTTTTAGAACTGTATTCATCATATCTTTTATTTTCTATATTCTGATACTTGAACATCTGGGGACTGGCCCTCTCAGGGTTAGCCCATTTCTTTCTTCTTTTTTAAAAATTTTTGAAAATTTTAATGGAAAAATGTTTTTAATGCTTATTTACTTTTGAGAGAGAGAGAGAAAGAGAGAGAGAGAGAACAGGGGAGGGGGAGAGAGAGAGAGAGGGAGACACAGAATCCAAAGCAGGCTCCAGGCTCTGAGTTGTCAGCACAGAGCTTGACATGAGACTTGAACTCACAAATCATGAGATCATGACCTGAGCCAAAGTCAACGCTTAACCAAATGAGGCCCCCAGGCTTCCCTGGGTCAGCCAATTTCTAAAGATGGTAAACAACCTGCCAGTGATTGTGCCTTTGAAAAGGAAGCCAACCATTCTGGGGCCATTCCCCCAGCCTCTTTTTTTTTTTTTTTGTAAATGGATTGTTCTTCTATTTATTGTTTGTTTGTTTCACATTTTTATTTGAATTCTTGTTAGTCTAGTTATAAGTAGTGTTATATTGGTTTCAAAAGTAGAATTTAGTGATTCATCACTTACATATAACACCCAGTGCTCATCATAACAAGTGCCTTCCTTAATTCCCATCCCCCATCTAGCCCATCCCCCACCTCCCTCCCTCCATCAACCCTCCATTTCTTCTCTATAGTTAAGAGTCTCCTATGGTTTATTTCCCTCTCTCTCTTTTTTTTCCCCTTCCCATATGTTCAATTGTTTTGTTTCTTAAATTCCACATGCGTGGAATAATAGGGTATTTGTCTTTCTCTGGCTGACTTATTTCACTTAGCATACTACATTCTTGCTCCAAACACCTCATTTATCAGGCTCCCCGTGCTCTAATCACCCCCAAGCAGGCAGGACACGACCAGGGGCAGCCTTTATGCCCCCAAGTCCACTGACATTATTCAAACTAACTAAACTGCCTCCCCTGTTCCTTCCCATGTGGTTTCCCACGGAAACCACCCTAAAGGCTGTGGCACGGCTTCCCCTCATCCCTGGTGCTTCCCTGTGTGGCCCTCGTGGCAGGGCATGCCCCTGAAAGCAACTAGCTTTTCAATGGCAGCTGTCTCCCGATCTGTTGGCATTACCATACCTAAACAGTAATAAAACCTATATTAAACAAGGAACTCTTTTCCCTTGATCTTCCAGAAGACTGGCATAGTGAGGCAAACAATTACTAACAACTAGTTCCCTTCTTGCCCTAAAGCTCTGAACAGTAAGTTCCTAGAAAACATGGACTATATTTGAAACAACTCTATCTCCTCTCTACAGCACTAGAAGTAATGCCTCACATCAAATAATGGCCCAATAAGTGTCCTCAGAGAACTCACAGTTCAGGGCAAAGACAGACATATAAACCAGCAATGACAACTACTCTGCAAATGTTCTAATGGAGTCATGCACAAAACAGAGTGGGGCAAAGGAGGGCATAATCTCTGAATTTGGTTGGGAAATTCAGGAAGGTTTCATAGAGCATTTGGGCTGGGACTGAGCCAACAACAGGACTTGGCCAGGCAACCAAAATGAACACAGTTTTGCAGTAGGGAGACGGGTAGATAGAAAGCATTCCAGACACAGACATGGCAAAAGAGAACAGCAAGACACATTCTGGTAACTTCTCTGCAAGATGACCATTATCTCTTTCTGTGATGGAGGATAAAATTGTCCTTGCTTTTTCTCACAACTCAAAAATCTAGCCCCACTGGCCTTGGCTATGGCACTCAAAGATTTACTGAATGACTACTTAGAAACTTAAATGGAATCTAAAAGCTGTATTCAATATCAGTAATTATTTATTAATACTCAGTCCAATTAATACTGTCTTATGTTTATAATAAATACTGATTACTAAATATTATATAAGATTTAAAATATTAGCTATTAAATACACATCTAGACTAATCAAACTGCTGGTCAAAATTTCTCCCTTAGACAGAATCCCTTCTTCTTGAGTCATCTGGGGACCTTCAAAAACAAGTTTATTCTCTGAGTCCATGATTGAGTGTGCTACACCAACTCGCCTCTCCTAAAGGTGCTCCCGGTAGAGGTTGGGATGGTTGCCACAGGTTTTACTTTCTACTAGATGACTAGGCAGCCAGTGCAGTATGAATTTGAACTGGGTCTTTACATCTATACGTAGTCACACATACATTTTTCAAGCAAGTAACCAGGCAGTGGGCAAGAAAAGCCAAGTCAACATGAAGGCAAAGGTCTCTATTATCTTCTACGGAAACCCAAATCCTGAGATTAGAATTAGGATGGCGGCTCAGGAAAAAGAGGGGATGGAGACAGGGGAATCTGAGAGGGTGGGGAAGGAACTGGCAGGCTCTCAAGGAGTAGGCACTGGGGTCCTGCTCCCCAGTGCTCAGGGGTGTGGAGCTGGATCTCTGACACCCAGTTTCCAGGCCCTACCCAAGATTCCAGTGGCATAAGGAAACAACCCAGCTATTAGACTTGATGTGACTGCCCGAACTGGGCAGTAGCTGTTTGAGAAGTAATCCGGGGCCTGGAAGGGCCTTCCTGGCATCTTGATGCCACAAAAGATCTGGATAATTTTGCATAATCTTGGAGTTTTGGGGGCCCACCAGCAAGGCAGATGGTGTATGTGGGGGGGTCTGGGTAATTGAGTTAAATGAAAACAAAGATATGCAGTATTCCCTGCATATATTAATCTATAAATTGAAAAATCCCTCCAACTACACATTCCCTTTGATTCCTCACGACAGTCAAGCCCAGAAGGTTCTGCAGGCTGGCAAGCATCCACCTATCTCGGAAAAAGAGTATTTGGGTGCTTATTTTGTGGGTCCACTATCAGACAGTCCAGGAATAAAAGGCCTTCTTCCTTTCCCTTTGTATTCTTAATAGGAAATGAGGAGGCGAAGTACAGAAAGCAGCTGGGGAGGAGACAGGAAGATGATGAATCTACCAGCTCAGGGATCAATCAGGGAGGAAGCATCCAAAAGGTCAGTGGGAACCCGAACGACCCAGCATTAGTGCTCTCAGCACATAACAGGCCTTGCTGAACTCTCGCTGGATTTGTCCTAAGCAGAGCAAAACCGGATCCCTTTGAATACACAGGACCCAAAGCTCTCCTTATAGGACGTGCTTCTTAGAGACAGAATCTGACTGAGTCTTTGGTGGAACAGCTGCATCAGGCAGGGGGAGCTCAGAGGAGGTGTGCCACACAGCCGCCAAGGGGTCCAAACCGGGGCTCTGCTTGGTCCCACCTCAATGCAGTGACCGCCTTTGGTTGTAGCCCAACTGCTTGGGGAAACAGGCGAACAAGCTCCCTTTGGAGGGGAGAACGTGACGGAATTCCACTTTCAGGAGACTTCGACCTGCTTACCCTTCTAGCGTGTTGGACTTCACTTCAAATCCACCTGGTACACGCATGACTAGAATGAAGAGCAGAAGAGAAAGTCTGCTTGCTACCCTTTTAGAACTATAATCCCAGAATATGCCTGTTAGACGTCAGTTATTAAGAGAACTATTCCAGCATAAAAGAGGCCTTACCCCTAGACCCTGTTCCCAACTCACATCACATTCCAGCACAAACTGAAAAGCGGAATGAGGGGAACCTTATTCCTGCTCTGGTTTGGAGAATCTTTCCCTCTTCCTCTCCTTGTCACTTCAGTCCATGTAGAGAGATTTAGAAGTGAGAAAAGAAGAAACTCTTGAAAGAAAAAAAAAAATCCTCATCACTTTCCGCAAACAATTGTAAGAAAAAGAGATCTGGAACCCGTGACCCATGTGCAAGATCCATACGGTCGAGGCACCAGGGAGGCTCAGCTGGTTGAGCATCCGATTAATTTCTGCTCGGGTCACGATCTCGTGGTTCGTGGGACTGAGCCCTGCGTCTGGCTCTGCGCTGACAGCAAGGAGCCTGCTTGGGATTCTCTCTCTGCCCCACCTTGCTGTCTCTCTCAAAATAAATAAATAAATATAAAAAAAGATCCATGTGGTCTGAAGTCTCCATTTGGAATCTTTAGAAAAGGATTATACCTATGTTTTCCCTTTTTACTTCTTCCCTGCCTGTAGTTACCTGGACACACCAGAAGTCCCTGTACCACAGACACTCCAGTGACCCAGACCCATGACTCTGTGCCAGTAGTTTCTAACAGGCATCTGTAGCTACTTTCTGTACCATCATGTGCCTTCTTCAAGAAGATCTCTTGTTCCCTACAAACTGGACATGAAGCCCTTTTTATTGGAGGGGGAAGAAGAATGGTTCTTGACTTGTCTCGTTGTTGGGAAAAGTTTTAAGGGCTAGCATATTCCAGAAAATTACAGTTCACTTTAACTCTAATATCCACTCATTCCAGAGTCATATGCTAAGTTTGTTCCACTGAATAACAGTTTTTCCAAATTTTTTAGCGATTAAAATAGACTAAGGTCAAATAATTTTGAAAAAATATGTGTATTTTGAAATTCTCTCCCTCTTAGAGATTCACGTTCACTAGTATATTCCAGGTGCTGAGAAGTCATGAGGTAAATAAATCAGCTCATCTGGCTTTTCCAAATATACATGACTCAATAACTACCTTTTCCACATAAGACCCATTAACATCCACCAACTTCCTTAGGAAAGACTGTCCTTGGCAACATAGGAGCATCTAGTTTCTGAATTGTTACAATGAGGCTCAATCAATAAGTCTAACCTGTTTCAAAGAAATAATCCAAGATTCAAAAAAAAAGCTCTTTATAAGAGAAGTTAATCACAATGTTGTTTGTAATAGCAGAAACCTGCAAACAACTGAAATATTTTAAAATAGGGATTGAGGGCGCCTGGGTGGCTCAGTCAGTTAAGCAGCCGACTTCGGCTCAGGTCACGATCTCGTGGTTCGTGGGTTCGAGCCCCGCTTCGGGTTCTGTGCTGACAGCTCAGAGCGTGGAGCCTGCTTCAGATTCTGTGTCTCCCTCTCTCTCTCTGCCCCTCCCCTACTTGTGCTCTGTCTCTCCCTGTCTCAAAAATAAATAAACTATATTTAAAAAATTAAAAAATAAATAAAATAAAATAGGGATTGAGAAAATATGTAATGGTGCAACTCTGTCAGAATATCATGTAGCCACTAACAATATTTCTGAAGAATTCTCAAAAATCTATGAAACTTATCCAACATTAAATATATGCAGTTTTTAATATATCAATTATACCTCAGAGCTATGGGCTTTTAAATTTTTTTAATGTTTATTTATTTTTAAGAGAGGAAGAGAGACAAAGCATGAGTGGGGAAGGGGGAAAGAGAGAGGGGGACACAGATAGGAAGCAGGTTCCAGGCTCCCAGCTGTCAGCACAGAGCCTGATGCAGGGCTCAAACATATGAACTGTGAGAACATGACCTGAGCCAAAGTTGGATGCTTAACTGACTGAGTCACCCAGGTGCCCCTGCCCTGAAGCAATTTAAAAAACAGCTGGGGCACCTGGGTGGCTCAGATGATTAAGCATTCAACTTCGGCTCAGGTCATACTCGCTGTTCCCAATTTTGAGCCCCACATTGGGCTCTGTGCTGACAGCTCAGAGCCTGGAGGCTGTTCTGGATTCTGGTTCTTCCCTTCCCCCCACCCCCCACACTCTCTCTCGGCCCCTCCTGAACTCATGCTCTGTCTCTCTCTCTAAAAGATAAACATTAAACATTTTTTAAACATGTAATAAATAAATAAGTAAAAGCTATGAAAATATAAAGTGTCAGGTGAAACACTTGTATGTTTTTGTTTTCCCCTGATTTACGCAGTGGTTGAATTCCTGGAAAGTTCTGCATGTATTAAAATCATGTAATACAGGGTTAGGCTCTAGGCTCAAATGATTATAAGCATATGTTTCATCTACATCGATGGCCAGAGATTCACTTGAAAATCATGAAGGGATGTAGAACGATTCTCTGTTGTGAGTCACTGCCCTGTATGTTCTCAACTACAGACAAAATATGCATAGAAAAAAATATATGATTTAAAAGTCTTCTGGGTCTGGTAATACTGTACGCTCTAGCTCCTAAAACCTTTGTGCTATATACTATCTAAGAACACTTGAGATAATATTTTTAAGGCCTCCTTTTAGTGGCTTGATAAGCCTGTAAGAAAGCAAAGAAAGGCCAATGAAATTAGGAAGCTGGTCAAGGTAGGGGAATAGTGAGTTTTCAAGAGAGTGAAAACCTCGGAACAATCTAAAATAGTCTAGAATGGTAGTTCTTAGCAGGGAAGGCACTGACCCCCAGGGAGCAATTATGAAATAAGTAGGTGCATTTTCGGTTATCACAATTAGATATTAGGTATTTGATAGGTGAGGGGTCAAGGATGCTAGACATCCTGCAAAGTACAGGGCAGTGACTCACAACAAAGAATCGTTCTACATCCCTTCATGATTTTCAAGTGAATTTCTGGCTGGCCATCGATGTAGATGAAACATATGCTTATAATCATTTGAGCCTAGAGCCTAACCCTGTATTACATGATTTTAATACATGCAGAACTTTCCAGGAATTCAACCACTGCATAAATCAGGGGAAAACAAAACTTTGTTTTATTTGGAAATTTGTCAAGGATTGTTCATCATTTTGGAAAATGACATTGCCAATAGCATTGCCACTATGGTGTTCAAGTCACCAATACAAAATACATGGTTCAGTTCTAGTGTTTACGAATTTGTGAATCTACATGTAGGAAGATGAACACTTGATTACTTTGTTTTCTGGTACAGTGGAATTTGAGCATTTGTATATTAAAATACGTAAAATTTTACTACAAACTAGTTTTCTAGTATTTCTTTATATCATATTTATGGCATTATTTGTTGATTTTGGTTGAAATGGTGTGGAATCATATGCAGTTGTCTACAAATTTCATTCCAGTGATCTAAAGGAGATATTACAAATTATTCGTTATGGAGGAATTCAGTCTGATGGGATTGAAAATCACTGCAGTATATTATCCCTACAGTGCAGGGATAATTTTTAAAAATAAGACAGAATTTATGCATATGTAGCTTAGATGTACCATAGTTTATGTAAATACTATTAACGAACACACAGATTATTTCCAGTTTTGTGATATCAGAAACAATGAATGTCATAAAATCTTCCCACACACATCTCTGCGCACAGGTGCAAAGATATTGAGAAGTGAAGTTGCTAAATCAAGAGTAGATGTCTTTTACCTTTTAAAAGGCACTGCCAAATTTCTTTCTAAAAATGCATGCCAACTTACATTTGCACCAATATTGGATAAAATAACCTTTCCCTACATGTGTTCCTTCCCAACACTTAATTTTTTTACCTTTTTAATATTTGTAAATCTTTGGAGATGAAACTGTTTCTCAAGTTGCATTTTCCTAACACTAGTCAAGTTGATTGAACATCTTTTGAAATGTTTCTGAGCCACTTGATTGCCTTGGTTAATTGGGAATTCATATCTTTTGTCCATTTTTAATTTTTGGTTGACTTGTAGGAGTTCTTCATATATTCTAACTACGAATTATTTGTTTAACATGTATGTTGGAGATTAACTTTCTCTCATTCCGTTTTTTATCTTTCCATTTTGGTCATACAGAAGTTAAAATTTCTGATATAGTCAGGGGCGCCTGGGTGGCTCAGTCGGTAAGCCTCCGGCTTTGGCTCAGGTCAGATCTCATGTTCCTGGGTTCGAGCCCCGCATCAGGCTCTGCGCTGACAGCTAGCTCAGAGCCTGGAGCCTGCTTCCAGTTCTGTGTCTCCTTCTCTCTCTGCCCCTCCCCCTCTCATGCTCTGTCTCTCTCTGTATCAAAAATAAATAAAACATTAAAAAAAAATTTTTTTTTAATTTCTGATATAGTCAAACTTATCACTGTTTTCCTTTATTGCTTTATTGGTTTTGATCCTCTCTTTTTTTATGATCTGATTTACATTTTTATTTTTTTTCCATAATATTTTATTGTCAAATTGTCTTCCATATTACACCCAGTGCTCTTCCCCTTAAGTGCCCTCTACCATCACCACCACCTCTTTTCCCCCCTCCCCCTTCCCCTTCAACTCTCAGTTCATTTTCAGCATTCAATAGTCTCTCAAGTTTTGCATCCCTCTCTCTCCCCAATTCTCTCTCCCTCCTCCGCTCCCCCTGGCTCTCCATTAGGTCTCTCCTGTTTTCCTGCTAGACCTGTGAGTGCAGACATATGGTTTCTGTCCTTCTCTGCCTGGCTTACTTCACTCAGCATGATACCCTCAAGGTCCATCCACTTTCCTACAAAAGGTTTTGATCTTCTTAAAGAAGGCTTTTCCTAATCTAGATGTCATTTTCAATGGCCACATAATTTTCCATCGTATGGATGAACCATGATTTATGAAATTCTCTCTCACTAGTGGAAGTTTAGTGATGGACTGGTCCATCCTTTCACTAATACAAACAATGTTGTGAAAAACAACTGAGTATTCTACTTGATTGTTTTTTAAATTTTTTAGATAGTTTATTTATTTATTTTGAGAGAGAGTTTGAGCAGGGGAGGGGTAGAGACAGAGGATGAGAGAGAGAATCCCAAGCAGGCTCTGTACTGGCAGCTGGCATCAAGGAAGGGCTTGAACTCATGAACCGTGAGAGCATGACCTGAGCCAAAACCAAGAGTCTAACTGCTTAACCAATGGAGCCACCCAAGTGCCCCTCAATTTTTAACATAATTTAGGACTTAGCAAACAGCGCAATAAATGTTTCTAGAGGGGAGAGGGGAGAAAGGTCGGAAGCCTTTCCCAGCCTACATTCAAGGTATGTTTAAAAATGCAGTCCATGGGGCATCTGGGTGGCTCAGTAGGTTAAGCCTCTGGCTTCAGCTCAGGTCATGATCTCACAGTTCGTGGGTTTGAGCCCCTATCTGGCTCAAGATCCTCTGTTTCCCTCTCTCTCTGCTCCGTCCCAGCTCATGTGCTTGCTCTCTCTCAAAAACAAAACATTAAAAAAAATAATTACAACACAGCCCAGTGTCAACCAAATTACTGGGAAATTAGTTCTAATTCTACTTCTCTTTTGGCCCATCTAATCAAGATTTGACTTGGCCTCCCCCTACGGCCACCTTCCACAGGGCAACATTGCGTGACACACCTTAATCACATACCTGAGTCCACCTTCTTATCCTGACTTCGGTTTTCAGGTGCCACTTTGCTTGGCGAGTCCTCAAGGCTTAATTCCTGGTGGATGGTGAAGGGGTCTGAAATGAGGCATGGGGAAGAGAAGCCTCGTACCCAGGAGGCTGAGATTGGCCAGACCCAGCTCTGATTCCAGCAGGTGAAACTTCATATCCCAAAGGCAGGGTATCATTTGCAGCCTGTGCGTTTTCACTTCCAGCCACTGAGGTTTCGTTTCCAGCTGGCAGGGCTCTGTATCCCACAGGCAGGGCTCTGTATGCCCCTGGTGGGGCTCCATATCCCACAGGTGGAGGACTGTATCCCCCTGGTGGGTATCCATATTCCGCCTGCGGGAGTCCGTATCCGGCCTGTGGCGGTCCGTATCCGGCCTGTGGAGGTCCATATCCGGCCTGTGGAGGTCCATAGACAACAGGTGGGTATGCTGAGAAGGAAAAAAAATCAGTTACTCATTTTTTTGAGTGGACAAGGAATAGGTAAGAAGGAAGAAGACAAAATCTATGCTGAAGCAAACTGACACAGGAAGAGAATTCAGGCAGAACAATGTTAACGCCAGATCCTTCAGCTCCACCAGGTGAAGGCTTCATCATTGCCTGTCGTGGAGGGGTTCAAATTAACATTAAAATATCCCTACAGTTATATCTTTACATTACTTATCCTTATGGTCAGATACATATTTTAGTTAATAAATTGTTTGATTATGAAGAAAGTAATACATGCTCAATGAGAAATATGTATTTGGAAAACAGAAAAGATGAAGTTTTAAAATTACTTACAATTCCACTATTAAAGACATAAACTTAATATTTTGGTGTATTTCTTTGTAGGATCTCTGTTAATATTTTTTACACAATCACGATCATAACAACCATACAGTTTTTCATCTGACTCTTTTTGTTTGGCATTATAAAAAGCACCTTTATATTATTAACATTTTTCATAAATTAAAAGCCGGGCAATATGATATCACATGGATCGGTGCTACTTAACTTCCCTGTTGTAGAAGAGTGTGTGTTGTTTCCAACGTTCTGATTCACATTACAAGAAACATAGGTTTTTATTTATTTCCTTGGCTACTTTCCCAAAGTGGTTTAATGAATCAATAAATGGACAACTGTCAAGGTTTTTTTTTTTGCTGTAATCCATATTTATATTTGAGCTAATTTTAAAAAAACTTTAAAAGAACTATCTTAAAGATGCTCAAAGACTAAAGAAGAATGTGAAGAAAGTCAAAAAAAGGATGTGTGTACCAAAGAGAAATATCAATAGAGACGGAAAACTTAATAAGAAACCAAAAAGAAATTCTGGAGCTGAATAGCACCATAACTGAAAAATATTCACTAAAGGGGTTCAAATTCAGATTTGAGTAGGCAGATGAATGAATCCATTAACATGAAAATAGAACGAAGGAAACAGTAGAGATTGAGAAGCAGCCAGAACAAATACTGACGAAGAGTGAGCAGAGCTTGAAGGACCTGTGGAAGTCCCAGAAGGAGGAAAGAAAAAAGGGGACAGAGCAAATATCTGAAGAATTAATGACTGTGCACTTCCCAAATTGCATGCAGAACATGAATATAAACATCCAGGAAGCTTCAAGTCAGATGAATTCACAGAGACCCAACGGAGATGCATTCTAATTAAACTTTCAAAATCCAAAGATAAAGAGAGAATCGTGAAAGCAAGAGAGAAGTGAATCCCCCACATACAAGGGATCCTCAATAAGACAATTAGCAGATTTCTCATCAGAAACTCTGGAGGCCAGAAATAAACTGTCAGACAAGAGTCCTCTATTTGGCCAAACTCCTTCAAGAGTGAGGGAGAAATGAAGGTGTTCCCAGCTAAACAAAAGCTGAAGGACTGGCCCTGCAGGAGGAGCCTCAGGGAGTCCGGCGGGGTGACCTGAAAGCACACCGGACAGAAATCTGAAGCCATATAAGGAATGAATATCTCAGTAAAGGTAATCACTAGACAACTACAAAAGCTAATATTATTGTTAACAATGGCTTGTAATTCCATTTTTTTGTTTTCTACATAATATAAGAGTCTAATGCATTTAAAAGGATTATTAGATTATGTTTTTAGGCATGTAACAAATAAACACGTCATTCTGTGACGTCCGTTAGTATACAAAACAAAAAGCCAGTAGACATGCATGTCATGCTCCAAGGTGAACCCAAGAAAGGGCTGCATTTTGGGGCCTGTTGGCAGCCAGTTAGGAAACCCTTTGTGGCCCACCAGTAAGCTGTGGACCACATTTGGGAACCAGTGTGGACAGGCACAACCGTTAGAGGGCGCAGGGCATACAGCTGGAGTCCTCAGTGAGGGGAAGGGCAGGGCATAAGCATGGTGGCTATACGTGTGTGAAGTTGGAAGCGGGGAGTGGGCAGCAGCACACGTCTGCTCAGGCTGCACACAGGAAGGGAGAGCTCCCGCTCACGGAAATTGCCCAGGCATGCTCTGTATGTGTACATTACAGTTAAAAGTAAGCCTGAAACTGAAGCCCAGCCACCTGCTGATGTGACATTGGGTTTCAGTCTAGAAACAAAGTCATGGACTTCCCCATTTTCCAATTCCCTGCACCTCTGCCGTTCCTCCTGCAGCAGAGTTAGAAGCAAGTTAGCAGTGAATGGATCTTTGAGCCCCTGGCATACTTTTCCACCCCCAACAAGAAGTCCCCTGCCATGCCTTACCTGGACAAGGCATCTGTTGCGTGCACATCATGTTCCCCTGCCCGGTAACTACATAGAGTCCTGGAGGGCTGAACCAGTAATTCACACTTCCAAGTGGAACTCCTCTGGCAGCTGAGAAGACAAGTTCGGCAAAACAGGGACTCGTTCATTTGTTTAACACAGACATACAGCAGCTACCGACCAAGCAATTAACAGAGTGGTAACCATCATCTTACGCAAGTGTCCAGCAGTGCTCCCAGGATATAAGATAAAAAATATACAAGTCCCTTGTCCTGAACCATATGCTTCTTTTTTTTTTTAATTTTTTAATGTTTATTTATTTTTTGAGAGAGAGAAGGAGACAGAACATGAACAGAGGTGGGGTAGAGAAAGAGGGAGACACAGAATCTGAAGCAGGCTCCAGGCTCTGAGCTGTCAGCACAGAGCCTGACATGGGGCTTGAACCCACGAACTGTGAGATCATGACCTGAGCTGGACGCGGCCGCCCAACCGACTGAGCCACTCAGGTGCCCCAGAACTGTATGCTTCTTGAGGGCAGAGACTGCATCTCATCTGCCTGTGCTTATTCAAGGCTTAGGACAGCACCTACCATAATAAATATTCAGAAAAAATTTCCAACTGAGAATTCTATCAAGCTGGCAAGATACATCGATTAAAAACCAATGTGTTGGCAATGTGATACAGAAGAAAGCAAGCACTTCTGTTTGTCTCCCTCTGCATCTCTTATAAAGGCCCTTGCGATGGCATTTGGGGCCCACCTGGGTAATCCAAGGTAATCTCCTCAAAATCCTTAAATGAGTTTCTGCAGATTCTTTTTGCAGACAAGGGAACATTCACAGGACACGGACATGTCTTCGGGAGCTATTAGCAGTCTACTCCGCTACTTTCTGGCATCTGGCGTCTGACCACAAGGAATCTACACGGTTTTCAGGCCTGGCCTATGCAGGCTTTCCAGGTGAAACCTCGGTTCTACTTCCCTCTCTGCCAGCCAGCCAGAGAGGCTGTGGAAGTCATGTTAAAGATGGCAGAGACCCTATTACCTTGAGTCCCTGAAGAGCTATGTAGAACACAGCCCCCCTTTATCCCTGCTCACTGGCCTTTAGATAAGCAGTCATATCTATTGTCTTAAGCTATTGATAATTAGGGGTTTATCTGTTTCAATAACTAGCATTATCTTAACTAACTCATTCTAAATCTAAACTTGTCCTCCTTAGCCCTGTTATCCGCCTTTTCAATATCCTATTTGTATCCTTCCAGAAGTAATTATTTTACTAACTTATATGTTTGCATATTTCTTTTTTTATGTTAATTTATTTTTGAGAGAGACAAAGAGACCAAGAGGGGGTGGAGAAGGGGCAGAGAAAGATGAAGACACAGAATCCGAAGCAGGCTCCAGGCTCTGGGCTGTCAGCACAACTAACAAGCCAGGAGATCATGACCTGAGCTACAGTCCGACGCTTAACCAACTGAGCCACCCAGGCACCCTGTTTGTGTATTTATTATGTGACTCTCACAAAGGCAGGGGACTATGTATGTCTTGTTCACTGTTGTGTTCTCAACCATCTCACATAGTATTTGGATATAATAAGTAAAGGGTCAAAGAATCAAATCGTCAAGTATGATGGGTAGTTAATCCCACAGGCCTCAAAGAGGCCCATCTCACAATCCCTGACTCTTGTTTGGGGAGCAGGGGTAGGCAGACATTGGGCCAAGTTCACCTAAATTGCCTAAACCCTTTCCAAGAGGCTACGTAACTGCTAGGACTCTGAGCCTCACTTTGCAAGCCAAGAAGCATATCTTAATAAAAGCACAAAGAGGGGACTCTTGAGGGGACTCAAGTTGCCCAATCCTTAGCCCATAATCCTAAAAATAAGCCCCCTCTACCATGTGGCAAAAAATAAGAGCAAATTCAAGACCCAGTATGAGTTTTCCAGACATCTGTAGCAAAGAAGAACTGAACTTTCAAGTATCCCGTGCCTCTGGGTGCCATATGGCCATGCCGTGTCAGCCGGGACTCCATGTTATCCAATCTCAGGCTGCAGATGCTGTCTGCCCCTGGACAATGAAGAGCTACTGGCTGGGTACAGTATACGAACTCCTTGGCCTTTGTATCTTGCACTGTATCATTAAAGGTAATAGTAACACATTTTCTTACTCCTCACCTTCCTATAAATGGCTTTGACGCCACCTGTCTGTCTTTAGTTTTCCTGTTTGGCTAAGACCACCACAAAATGCAACGCACGGCTTTCAGTCTTCATTTTATCAAACATCTCTGCAGCAGCTGACAAATGACCACTCGGTAATGCTGGAAACTTCTCTTCCTTGACTTCTGGGATGGTAAACTCACTCAACTCTCCTCCTACCTCAGTCAGCCCCACCCTACCCACCCTTTAGATGTCGAGGACTTTGGAATACCAACCTTTACTCACTGACCGAGCCCATCACTCACATGGTCCCAGAGATGGCCCTGGTGCTGAGGAGCTCCAGGTCAGTCTCTACACACAGTTCATCTTTGGAGTTCTGAGCTGCACGTCCGCTGGCCTCTAGCATTCCAATGTACCTCACGTTTAATAAATGCAGCGGTTAAGAGGATAGGATCGAAAGAACACAGCATCACTTACATACTATACTTAGACGGTATTCCTGCCAAAATGCATGACCTGCATCTAAGCATGAGGAAACAGATAAACCCAAATTAAGGGGCCTTCTACAAAACTGTAAGCCTGTACTCTTTTTAAAATGTCAGTGTTGGGGTGCTTGGGTAGCTCAGTAGGTTAAGTGTCTAACTTTGGCTCAGTTCATGATCTCATGGTTTGTGAGTTTGAGCCCTGTGTCAGGAACCGCACTGACAGTGTGACAGTGCGGAACCTGATTGGGATTCTCTCTCTCCCTGTCTCTGCCCCTCCCCCACTCACTCTCACTCTCTCACAATAAGTAAATAAACTTTTTAAATTAATTAATTAATTAAAATGTCAGCGTCAAGAAAAAGAAGAGCTGAGTCCACACTAAAAGAAACCAAAGAAATAGGACAATTAAATTCAGTGTGTGATCTGGGATTAGATCCTGGATTGGAAAAATAAACAGTGTGCCATTAGAATTAGGAACAGTGATGGGTTAATCATTTGAATTTGAATATAAACCATACATTAATAATAGCATTGTTTCAATGTTAAATTTTCTGAATTTGAAAAGTACACTGAGGGTAGATAAGAGAATACCCTTGCTCTTGGCAGATACACACTTGAATACTTAAGGAATGAAAGAAACGATCTTTATGACTTACTCCCAAATTGTTCAGTAAAAACAAAAGCAAAAAAGAGTAAGCTAAAACAAATGTGGGAAAATGTTAATGATGGTGAATCTTGATGAAGAGTCTGTGAGAGTCCATTGTACTATTCTTACAAGTTTTCTAGATATGATTTTTTTTCAAAGTAAAAACTTTAAAAATAGAGTGAGATTACATTTAGGGTTCAGATTCTAGCTCCCTCACTTTCTACCTGTATAGCCTTGGGAAACTGTAGAACCATCACTGACTCAGTTTCCCCAGTTAGCAATTTACATGACACATGGAAAGGACTTGGAACACTGTCCACTGTATGGTAAGCATTCAATAAATGTTAGTATTATTCTATCTAAAATTGAACTTGTTTCCTCTCCAACTTCGATGGTCTCTTATATTCTTAACCGTGGTTTACAGTTTCATGATCCAGTCAGCCTTCTGAGCTAGAAAATTCATTCCAACCTCTGGTGTGTCCCCAGCACTTTGCCCACACCTCTATTTCGGAATATTTGCATGTGTCTGTCTCTTCTAGATTGTGTTCAGCTCAACTAAATTGGAGTTGGGGCAGAGGCAAGGGAGAAAGAGAAAGAGCATTCCAGATAGAGCTAATTCCAGGGCACCTGACTGGCTCAGTCAGTAGAACATGTGACTCTTGATCTCAGGGTCATGAGTTTGAGCCCCATATTGGGTGTAGAGTTTTACTTCAAAAATAAAATTAAGCAAACAAACAAATTCATAAATAAAGTTATACAGGTAGAGCAAATAGCATGAAGGCTCAGAGATGAGAGAACAGGGCATGAAGACGACCAGTTGGACTGGAGGACAAAAGGTGAGAGAGTAGGGGCATGAAATGAGGCTAGATTGAATAAAAATATATCACAAAAAGATTATATGCATTCAAAGTCTGAAAGAGCTCTCTGGTACATCTGTTAGATCCGTGCTTTAGGGCTGGACAGGACCTCTTCCCTCTTCTCATGGAAGATAGGGACTAAACCTAAAGGAAGCAAAGGCAAAGCCAGAGAGGAAAAAAGACAAAAGGCATGACAAAGGAAGAAGAGCTCAGGCAGCTGGGGCATCCTGACCTGAAAATGAGGGTATTCAGTGATGTACGAGACCAACATTTAAATGGACAAGAGAAGGATGCGTGGGTGTCTTAGTTGGGTAAGCATCTGACTCTTGGTTTCAACTCAGGTCATGATCTCACAACTTTGTGAGTTCAAGCCCCTCACTGGGCTCTGCACAGACAGCGTGGGGCCTGCTTGGGATTCTCTCTCTTTCTCTCGCTCTCTGCCCCTCCCCCACTCATGCTGTCTCTGTCTCTCTCAAAAGAAATAGATAAGCTTTAAAAAAAATTTTTTTAAACCATTAAAGGGGCAACTGGGTGGCTTAGGTCATGATCTCACAGTTCATGAGTTGCAGCCCCGCGTCAGGCTCTGTGCTGACAGCTCAGAGTCCGGAGCCTGCTTCAGATTCTGTGTCTCCCTCTGTCTCTGCCCCTCCTCCTGCTCATGCTCTGTCTCTCACTCCTTAAAAAATAAATAAACATTTAAAAAATCTTTTTAAACACATTAAAAATGGACAAAAGATTATCAGGTATAAGTAGTGGTTCAAGTATCTGAATATAAACTCCTGCCAGACCACAAACTCCTTGAAGACAAGGACGGACTGAATAATGTTGTTCCCGGGAGGTAACATGGCACAGGTGCCGTAGTAGGAAGGCTCCGGAAGTGCCTGCTGAGCACATGTGCAGCTACCGACGGCCTGACCGTAGAGACCAAAGTCCTGGCCGGGTAGCGGTCCCGCTTCTCCAATTCCACAGGCCTCAAAACCCCCACGTGGGCAGTGTCTTTATTAGCATTGCTCACCAGCAGAGGCCGCTTTCGTCATCAACTGGGCAAACTCGATGGCACCTCCTTTCGTGAAGGTTAACTTAAAAGTAGCCTGTCCTTCCCAGCCACCTGGGGGGAGAAATGGGACACACTTCAATGCTGGCACCCCTGGTCAGAAAAGGACGGAGAGAGAAGCACTACCCAACGGAGCAGCACAGCTGTCTTTGAATTCCAGCATGAGCCAAGCCTGAATCTTAAATCTTCTGGAAGCTTTTGAGGAAAAAAATACACTTCTGAGGGGGACCACTTACCATCCGGAGCTGCCTGAATAGTCCCTTTAATGTAGTTGGCGGCAAAGACCGGTTGTTCAATGGTGCAGTTCCTCATCAGATCAAAGGGCATCATGAAAGAAAACATGGGATCGTTGGCCGAGTGTGAGGTCACGAAGATCACCTAGGAGAGGGAAGAGACTTCGGAGGAGGAATGCAGTTTGTCCAGGGGCTGAGACACAGTAGAGCAATTCTAAGGTGGAGGCTGTATGACATTCTGGCCTAACTGAGAAACGTCACCCATTTTTCTCCCATATCCTTCAACGTGGAGAATCATAAAGTGCCGACACTTTGGAAGTCAATGTTAAATCTCTCTCGGTTTTAAGGAAAACAAATGTAGAGTTGATAGGTCAAGGAAGGAGAATTACCCGGTATGAAGTGAGAAACAGCGTCCCCCTCTTTGTACCAGCGAAGAGACTGGATCTCTCTGGCTGCTGCGGGAAGGAGAGGTCCACATCCTGGTAATGAGTCAAGACACTGCAGAAAAGAAAGACACCACACAATCCAGAAGTTATCTAAAACGACACACACGAAGCTCTTGGCACAATTCCAAGCCCAGAGTAAGCACACAATGTTAGCTGCTGCTACCACTATTTTAGTGAAATAGAAAGGAATTTAAATCTTATTCTCTGACACTTATCCTTCTCCCTCTTTACCACTGGATTTTTTTTTCTTATCAAACCTACCTTCTTCTTAATGTTTATTAAGAATAACAAAACAGGGGCCCCCGGGTGGCTCAGTCGGTGAAGCATCTAACTTCAGCTCAGGTCATGATCTCACTGCTTGTGAGTTCGAGCTCCACATCAGGCTCTGTGCTGACAGCTCAGAGCCTGGAGCCTGTTTCCGATTCTGCGTCTCCCTCTCTCTGCCCCTCCCCTGCTCGCACTCTGTCTCTGTCTCTCTCAAAAAATAAATAAACGTTAAAAAAAATTCTAAGAAGAAGAATAAAAAATGCATTAAGAATAACAAATAAATAAGAATTCTTATTCTTCACGTGCAGGAAGTATAAGGCGCTGTGCTAATGGAAACGTCTCTGACTCTGATAGAAACGGCAAGCCCCATGCAGTGCTCCAGATTCCTCGACATGTTATTCCCTCTGCCTTTCGTGTTCTCCCCTCATTCTTAACTGGACTCATCCTATTCTCACTCATAGAATCCTATTGGGTTTCTCTTCTTTCTTAGTAATTATTATAATATATGTGTGTTTATTTGTTCAATGTCCTAGCTAATGATCCTGTTCAGGACAATGTCTTTCCACTGTTGCCCTAGCAAACAATGCGTGCTATTTATTAAATATTTATTGAGGGGACACGTGGGTGGCTCAGTCAGTTAAGCGGCCGACTTCAGCTCAGGTCATGATCTCGCAGATCGTGGGTCAGGCCCCCGCATCGGGCTCTGTGCTGACAGCTCAGAGCCTGGAACCTGCTTCTGATTCTGTGTCTCCCTCTTTCTCTGACTGCCCCCCTGCTTCTGATTCTGTGTGTGTGTCTCTCTCTCAAAAATAAATAAACGTTAAAAAAAATTTTAAATAAATAAATATTTATTGAAAGAATGAATGAATGAAATGATGAATAAAGATAATAATGCAACCAGTAATGTGACACCATACATACATCACATTAATGGCACAAAAATGTCATAGCAATTTAGTGGAAGAAGAGATTAGCTTCAGTTGAAGTGATTAAGGATGACTTTATAGAATGGTTGAAGTTTGAGTTGATTCTTTTTTATTTATTTTGAGAGAGAGCAAGCGACTGAGCTCATGCATGCATGCGCAAGCGGGAGGAGGGACAGAAATGGAGAGGGAGAGAGAGAATCCCAAGCAGGCTCCACTCTGTCAGCACAAAGCCCGACAGCCTTGCATTAACCAAGAGAACACATTAACCGTGAGATCATGACTTAAGCCGAAATCAAGGGTCAGATGCCTGACCAAGCCACCGAGGTGTCCCTGATTCTTAAGAGACGAACAGTGTTTGTGTAGGCAGAGGGGAGAGGAGGAGATGATTCAGACGGGGAGCAAACAGCATGAATGGGGGTGCAAGAGCAGCATTAATGGAGGAATGTGGTGGAAATAAAGCACACACTTGGGAGCAGCCTTTGGGCATGGATTCATCAAAACAGCATGGAGGTGAAGGTGGGAAGAACAGTGAGACACAGCTAGAAAGCCATGCTGGAACTAGAGCTTGGAGATAGCACTTCAGAGCAAGAAGAATCGATCAAGGAGGTGGTGGTTTATCAGAGGCACCACTTTAAGAAACCCTAAGGGGCACCAAACTAGCTCAGTCAGTAGAGCATACAGCTCTTCGTCTCCGGGTCATGAGTTAAAGCCCCACATTGGGCGTGGACATTACTTTAAAAAAAATAAAAGAGGGGCGCCTGGCTGGCTCAGTTGGTTGAGCGTCCAACTTCAGCTCAGGTCCTGATCTCACAGTTCGTGGGTTTGAGCCCCATGCTGGGCTCTGTGCTGACAGCTCAGAGCTTGGAGCCTGCTTCGGACTCCTGTGTCTCCCTCTCTCTCTGCCTTTCCCACTCTGTCTCTGTCTCTGTCTCTCAAAAATAAATAAATATTTTAAAAAATTTTTTAAAAATCCCTAAAACAGTCCTGATGTGAGGGAATAAGAACTGGAACTGGGATGGTGGTGTGTTGACAAGAAGTGCTTTTTAAGACAGTGAAAATATGATGTCAGCAAAAATAAGGAACTCCAAAAGTCAGTCTGGAAGTCTGGAATCTAATCAAAACCTTATAACAACGAAGAGAATGTTTAATCAAGAAAAAAAGCTAAGTCTCAAGAAGAAAGCTTTGTGACACTTTAACTTACCCTGGTCCTAACCTCCAGCTTGGCAACAACCATAAAAACAACCCACATTCCTGGTGTAAGTGCCAAGCACCAAAGGGAGCAGAATAGACCTTATTTTCAAAGAATTGTTGTTTTAAGATTTGGCTGGCGGCCCCCTGAAGGGCAGGCCCCAGCCGTGTGTGCCTGATTCTGAACTCTCCCAGGACCGAGGTGACAACTCAGGGTCCACTGGTCAAAAACATTTCAAGGTAAACGTATTAGTTGCTGCTGTCTGCGGCAAAGGATGACATTTAGTGCAAACAAACAAACTGAAAAGTTAGGGAGGAAAGAAAGGCTAGAGAATGGGATGCTTTGGGGAATAAAGGCTTTGAATAACTCTGACATATTCATGGGAAACTAGAAAGCCACATGCATGCATTCTGAGGGCTGGGTTCATGCTCAGAAGAGAACAAGAAGGCCTGAGACTTTTACCTCTGGCTGACAACGAGGCTCTGCTCAAGTAGGAAATGAACGCTAAGACAGAGCTGTTAACTGCCCGGCTGAGTGATAAAGACACACTCCAAACCCACAGACAGAGCCCATCTACAAAGGCTGGGAGATTTTTTATTTTTTATTTATTTTTTTTTTTGTGCCAGACAAAGTGTGGTGAGGAAATTGTCAAATCACTAGTTGGCCACTAAGTTAATATAAAAAAGACTTCAGTGGCTGCATTGACAAAGACTATAAACTTTACAAAATTTATAATTTAGGAGAGTCAGTAAACAAACAAACAAACAAACAATAAGTACAACAAGCAGCAACAATGTGCCTTGAGGAAGAGAGAAACTCTGATTTCCAGAGTTGCCACATTATAATATTCAAAATGTCTAGTTTACAATTTTTTTTTAACATTTGATTCTTTGAGAGACAGAGAGACAGTGCATCAGCAGGGAAGGGGCAGAGAGAGAGGGAGACACAGAATCAGAAGCAGGCTCCAGGCTCTGAGCCGTCAGCACAGAACCCAATGCAGGGTTTGAACCCATGAACACGAGACCATAACCTGAGCCGAAGTCAGATACTCGACCAACTGAGCCCCCCAGGCATCCCAAAATGTCTAGTTTTCAACAATAACAACAAAATCATGAGGCATGCAACAAGAAAGAATGGCCCATATGCTCAGCTGTAAACAGAAAATGAAATTAATAGAAAACTGCCTTTGAGGAAGCCCATACATTGGATTAACTACATAAGGACTTTATTCTTTTTTTTTTTTTTTAAAGTAAACCTACCCCCAGTGTGGGACTCAAACTCATGACTCCAAGATCAAGGGTTGCATGGTCTACCAACTAAGCCAGGCAGCGGCTCCATTAGGCAAAGGTTTTAAATAAACTATTTTAAGTATATTTAAAGAGTTAAAAGAAACCATGTCTAAATAACCAAAGGAAATAATGAGAACAATGTCTCAAAAAGTAAAGTATCAATAAAGAGACAGAAATTAGAATAATAAACCAAGTAGAAAATTCTGAAGTTGGAAACTATAATAAGTAAAACAAAAAATTCACTAGTGGTGGGCTTAATGGCAGATTTCAGCAGGCAGCAGAAAGGATCAGTCAATCTAAAGATAGGTTCATTCAGAATAATAATCATTACATAAGTAAAGGAAAGAAAAAAGAATAAAAGAAAATAACAGAGTCTTAACAGACTTATGGGACAAAATCAAGCATACAGCCATAGGCATAATGAGACTGTCAAAAGGAGAAGAGAATAAAAGGAGGTAGTAAGAAAATTTGATGAAATAATGGCCATAATCTACATAATTTATGAAAGATATAAATCTACACATCCAAGATCAACAAACTCCAAATAGGATTAACTCAAAGAGAACCACACCAAGACACATTATAATCAAACCACTGAAAGCCAAATACAGACACTCTTGAAAGCATCAAGAGAAAATAATTATCATGCACAAGGAATTCTTAATAAAACAAACATGGGAGTTTTCATCAAAAACTATGGAGGCAGGCGGTAGTAAGATGAAATATCAAAGTGCTTTAAGGGAAAAAAATCTGTCAACCAAGAATTCTATACCTGGCAAAACCATCCTTCAAAAATTAAGGAGAAATTAAAACACCACCAAGTAAACATAAACCAAGAGTTCATCACTAGTAGGTCTGAACTATAAGAAATGCTTAAGGAAGCCTGAAATAAAAAGACTGTATACCAAACCCACACAAAGAAACAAAAAACACTGTTAAAGAGAACTACATAGGTAAACATAAAAGCCTGTATTCAAGTATTTTTGGCTTGGAACTCTTCATTTCATCCTATATGAATTAAAAGACAATCGCAAAAACAATAATTATAAATCTATGGTGATACATACAGTTATAAAGATGTAATTTAAGACAATAACAGTATAAGAGAACAGCTATAGAGGAACAAAATTTTTTCATACAATTAAAACAAAATTGCATTAATTTGGGGGCACCTGGGTGACTCAGTCGGTTAAAGCATCTGACTTTGGCACAAGTCATGATCTCACGGTTCGTGGGTTCGAGCCCTGCATGGAGTTCTGTGCTGACAGCTCAGAGCCTGGAGCCTGTTTTAGATTCTGTGTCTCCCTCTCTCTCTGCCCCCCTTTGTTCGCACTCTGTCTCTCTGTCTCAAAAATAAAATAAAAAACACTAAAAAATTTTTTTAAATAAAAAAACTGTATTTATTTGAACTAGATTGTCATAAATTAAGATGTTAAATGTAATCTTCAGGGCAACCACAAAGAAAATAACTAAAATTTATACAGTAAAAGAAATGAGGAGGGAGTCAAGATAGTATGCTAGGAAGTATCTATTAAACACACAGGAAAGCATTAATGGAGGATTTGAGACATAGAAAACAAATAGCAGAAGTTAAGTCCTTCCTTATCAATAATTACATTAGGTGTAAATGAATTAAACTCTCCAATTAAAAGTCATAGATTGGCAAAATATATACTTTTGAAAACGTGATACCACAATATACAGTCTACTAAAGAGTTACTTGAGATCCAAAGACAAAAATAGGTTTAAAGTGAAAGGATGTAAAAAAAGATATTTCATCAAACAGTAACCATAAGAGAGCTTCAGTGGTTATACTAATATCAAAAAGAGAGATCTCAGGGCACCTGGGTGTCTTAGTCAGTTAAGCATCCAACTTCAGCTCAGGTCGAGATCTCACGGTCCGTTAGTTTGAGGCTCACATTGGGTTCTGTGCTGCCATCTCAGAACCTGGATCTCGTTTCAGATTATATGTTCTCCCTCTCTCTCTTTCCCTCCCTTGCTCCTGCTCTGTCTCTATCTCTCAAGCAATGAATAAATGTGTAAAAGAGAGACAGAGACAGAGACAGAGATGGAGAGACAGAGATCTTAGGGCACCTGGGTGGCTTAGTGGGTTAAGCACCTGACTCTTGATCTCAGTTCCGGTCTTGATCTCAGGGTAATGAGTTAAAGTCCCAAACTGGGCTCTGTGTTGGGCATGAAGCTTACTTAAAAGAGAGAGAGAGAGAGAGAGATCTCAAATAAATAACCTAATTTTCCACACTAGGGCACTAGAAAAACAAGACCAAGCTAAACCCAAAGCTAGAGAAGGAAAGAAATAATAAAGATTACAGAGAGCGGGGGAGAGAGAGAGTCCCAAGCAGGCTCTGCATTGTCAGCACAGAGCCGGATGTGGAGCTCGAACTCATGAACTGTGAGATCATGATCTGAGCCAAAACCAGAAGTCAGATGCTCAACCAACTGAGCCACCCATGTGCCCCACCCCTAGAATTTTTATATTTTTTTAAATATTTATTTTTTGAGAGAGAGAGCAGGAGTGGAGGAGAAGGGCAGAGGGAACCAGAGACAGAGAAAGAGACAGAGAGAGAAGGAGAATCTTAAGCAGGTTCCATGCTCAACACAGTGCCCAAAGAGGGGCTCGATCATACAACCCTGGAACATGACCTAACCCGAAATCAAAAGTCAGACACTCAACTGACTAAGCCACCCAGGCTCCCCTTAAAATACATTTTAATCTTTTTTTAAAAGTCTGTGTCCTCTGATTCCACAATTGCACTTTCAGGAACATATCCCCAAAAACCATTTTCACAGGTAGGCAAAGGTAAGTTTTCAAAAATGTTCACGAAGCAATATTATAGCAATGACAACTTACACCCTGAACATCCCAAACAGGGGCTTGAGCAAAGATTCATGCATATTGGAATGCATGGATGTGATGTAGATATTGATACTGGAGAGCATTCCCAATATACTAGTAAACGAGGAAAACAAATTACAAAGCAGTCTCGAGGGGTGGGGGTAGGTTTGCGTATATTTTCATGGAGGAAAGTGTAGAAAGATACATATCAAAATGTAAAAGATGTTGGAGTCTGAGGTAACTTAAATTTTTAAAAAATTTTTCTACAATAAGTGCACATGGTACTATCTGTACAAGTTTTAGAATATTGGTTAAAAAAGAAAACTCAGGGGCTCCTGGGTGGCTCAGTTAGTTGAGTGTCCAACTTCGGCTCAGGTCATGATCTCACGGTTCATGGGTTCGAGCCTTGCGTCAGGCTCTGGGCTGACCTCTAGCTCATTGCCTGGAGACTGCCTCGGATTCTGTGTGTGTTTCTCTCTCTGCCCCTCCCCTGTTCACGCTCTGTCTCTCAAAAATAACTAAAATGTAAAAAAAAAAAAAAAAAAGAAAAAGAAAAAAAAAAAGAAAACTCAGTGTCTTCCCTATTTACCAGTAAAGTCCTATCTGTAAAATTATGAGTTCTCAGCTGAAATTAGAAAATCTCCACAGAACATAGCCAGTGTGATAACTTTCTCAAACGTGTATTATGAACAGGCAAGAGAAGTTAAAATACAACCAATCTTCTCCTTCTCAACCTATTCCTTTAAAGTAGTTTGAATCAACACTAAAAGAACCCCAAACAATCCACTTAAAAATGGGCAGAGGAACTGAATAGACTCTTTTAACAAAGAAGACATACAGATGGTCAACAGACTCATGAAAAGATGCTCAACATCACTCATCATCAGGGAGATGCAAGTCAAAACTGCAACAAAATAGCACCTTATACCTGTAAGAATGGCTAAAATCAAAAAGACAAGAAATGTTGGAGAGGATGTGGAGAGACAAGAACCCTTGTGCAATGTTGGTGGGATGTCAACTGGTGCAGCCACTATGGAAAACAGTATGGAAGTTCCTCAAAAAATTAAAAATTGAAAAAAATTAAACAGAAATACTGGCTCGCCTGCGTGAGTCAGTTGGCTAAACGTCCAACTTCGGCTCAGGTCATGATCTCGCCGTTTGTGAGTTTGAGCCCCGCATTGGGCTCTGTGCTGACAGCTCCAAGCCTGGAGCCTGCTTTGGATTCTCTGTCTCCCCCTCTCTCTGCCCCTCCAATGCTCATGTTCTGTCTCTGTTTCTCAATAATAAATAAATGTTTAAGAATTAATTTAAAAATGGAGAAATAGCATATGATCCAATGACTCCACTACTGGGTATTTACTCAAAGAATATAAAAACACTGCTTTGAAAAGATATATGTATCCCGTTTACTGCAGCATTAATTACATGAGCCAAGATATGGAAGCAACCTGTGTTCACTGACAATTAGATAAGAAAAATGCAGTATGTACACACACACATATATATGCACACACACCAAAATATTAGGCAGCCATAAAAAAGGATGAGATCTTGCTCTTTGCAATAACATGGATGGACCTCGAAGATATGACACTAAGTGGAATAAGTCAAACTCAGAAAGACAGATACCATATCATTTCACTCACACGTGGAATCTAAAACAAAAGAAAACAAATGAATAAACAAAAAGCAGAATCAGACCTATAAATACAGAGAACAAACCAATGGTTGTCAGTGGGAAGGGGGGTGGGGGGTGGTAAAATCGGGGAAGGGGAGTGGGAGATACAGGCTTCCAGAAATGGAATGAATAAGTCATAGGAATAAAAGGCAAAGCACAGGGAACAGTGACATAGTAATAGCAGTGTACCGTGACACATTTGGTGAGCATAGCATAACTCACAGAGAAATCGACTCACTATGTGTACACCTGAAACCAATGACAGTGTGTGTCAACTACGCTCAAGTTAAATAAAAAACAGTAATAAGATAAAATAGAGAAGTACAGTAGTGTCTATACAGGAAGGCTGGCGCCCTGACAGGGTGGGGCAACTCAGCTGAAGGCAAAGCACAGAAGCCGTCCTTTTCCTTTCTGTGGAACGCTGGAGTTGAGTTCAAATCCCAATCAATCCCTGCCACATGCACCGACCACAGGATTTGAAGCAAATTCCTTCTCTTTCAGTTTCCCCGCCTGTGAAATAAAGGGATCCTCACTGTAGACAGAGCAGTTGTAAGTATAAAGCTCTTAAACAGTGGCGACGATTAAGTGCTCAAGAGCACAAAACGGACCCCTTTATGGGGTCAAAGGACCACAGAATCAGCCTTTGTGTTGTAATTTTATAGAAACAAGCTTCCTGCCGCGCCTCCAACGCGCGCAGGGAAACCGACAAGCCCGCAGGGAAACCGACTAGCCCGCAGCAGATCCAAGGGACACCCAGACCCGGAGCAGAAGCGGCCCCAGGGCGCCGCGCCGCCGGCACGCAGGCGGGGGTGCAGGGAGCCCGGCGGCCGGTGCTCGCCTCCTACACGCCCGCGCACAGCCCACGGGTCCTTGGGGGTCCCGTGAACACGCTCGGCCTCCGCCGCCCGC
>NC_043709.1:6359924-6383353 GCF_006229205.1 Suricata suricatta
GGCCCCGCTGGCCCCGCGCACGGCCACCCACCGGCGCGGCCCGGCAAGCGTTCTTCTCCCTAGACGGCCCCTCTTTCCGTCCGGATCCATACGGGGAAGTAAGGGCCGCCAAGACCCCGTCTGGGCGGAAAGAAAGGGCGCTTCGGGAAGTTCGGAGGACGCGGCGAGGCCCCCAGACGGCGCGGGATCCTTCGGAGGGGCCCACAGCCCCGCCCCTTCCGCGTCCGGGACCCCGGAGTACGGGCGGGGTGCACCCACAGCCCCCCGGCCGCCGTCACCCCACGGAGGTCTCGCGCTCCCAAAGGCGGCTCGGAGGGACGGCGCAACATCCCACGACTGCCAGCGCGTTCCCGCCTTTCTTCTGAGGCGACGCGCGCCTCGCGCGGCGCACCCACCCTTTCCCTCAGCAAGGACACGCGCCCCAGCCTCCGCCCGTCCGTGCCCAGAACGCCCGCGGGTGCTCGAGCGCCCCAATGGAGGGGGAGGGGCTCAGCGCCCCCCCCCAGGCCGGAAAAGGCGGGAAAGGCTCTGATTGGCTGAGATTTGCAAGCCCGCAGCTCCACCTGTCGGTCTATCCCGGTCCTGACAGCACCCTTCCTGTCCTTCCCCCTCCGGCACCTGTCGCTGAAAGGAATGACGACCCCAAGGCGGTTCTCGGTGTGGCTCTGATTCACCGCCATCTTGCCCCAGGCCCCCTCCTGCCGCCCCTCAGATGGAAAGGGGCGGGGCCTGCGCCAAACCTGGGGACTGGGCTTTGTAGGGGAGGGTGAAGATTATGGCGCAAAGACCGGGGGGGGGGGGGGGGGGGGGGGGGGGGGGGGGGGGGGGGGGGGGGGGGGGGGGGGGGGGGGGGGGGGGGGGGGGGGGGGGGGGGGGGGGGGGGGCGGCGACGGGGCTGGTCACGTGAGCGGCGGTGGTCAGAGAACCAGGTGTCCCGTTGGGAATCAGCTGGTGGGGGTGGAGTCGGCCCGGGCAATTGACCCCGCCCCAGAGTGCGGGTGGAGGGTGGGCGTTGAGTGTTAGGTGAGTGGGCTCCTGGATCTACCCTGGTGTCTTGGCCCCAGCGGGGTAGCTAGTTGCTGGGCTGCCCTCGGGAATGGACTGAATGGGTCAGAAATCAGAAGTAGGATTTTCCTGACCCGGGTCAGGAAGCTAATGCCCTTTGGAGAAAGGATCCAGAAAGATTTCTGGCTTCTCCCAAGGACAAGCATAACAACTTTCCCCCGCCAGAGAAAATTTGGAATCCCAGCCGGTTTCTGGTGAGGTAGCATCCAGGAAAGGGTGAATGAGTTGAGTCAGGGGGAGTCTGCAGGTTCCTAGATCAAGAGCGCCTGTGGCAACCATCTGACCTGCCCTGCCTTCTCCAGAGGGTGATTGTGAGGATCCGGTGGGATACATTATACTGGAATTGCTTTAAAGACTATAATGTTGTACATCTTGTTTCCTTCAGACTTAACAAAATAGCACCGAAGGGCTTTAATCAAAGGGATGGTAACATCTTCTGGATTACCGTAATTCAACAAGTTTAAGATGCTGTCAGTTATAAGATGAGCTATTTTTAAATGTACCACTGAGGGGGGAATGTTGCCAAATAAAGATGTGTCATCATTTATTTTTTAAAAGTAATCTCTAGGGCGGCCTGGCTGGCTCAGTCGGTTAAGCATCCAGCTTCGGCTCAGGTCATGATCTCACGGTTTATGGGTTCGAGCCCCGCATCGGGCTCTGTGCTGACAGCTCAGAGCCTGGAGCCTGCTTCGGATTCTGTGTCGCCCTCTCTCTCTGACCCTTCCCTATTCACGCTATCTCTCTCTGTCTCTCAAAAATAAAATAAAATAAAATGTAAAAAAATAATAATAATAATCTCTACACCCGACATGGGGCTTGAACTCATACCCTGGAGATCGAAAGTTGCATACTCTAACTCCTGAGCCAGCCAGATACCCCAAGCTGATTTTTATTTATTTGTTATTTTTAAAAGTTTTTAAGTGGGTGCATGGGTGGCTCACTCAGTTAAGCACCCGACTTTGGCCAGGTCGTGATCTCATGAGTTGTGAGTTCGAGCCTGCATCAGGCTCTGTGCTGACAGCTCGGAGCCTGGAGCCTGCTTCAGATTCTGTGTCTCCCTCTCTCTCTGCCCTACCCCTGTCTCTGTCTCTCAATAATAAATAAAATGTAAAAAAAAAAAATTTAAGTTTTTTAAGATTTATTCATTTTTCAGAGACAGAGAGAAACAGAGTGTGACTAGGGGAAGGGCAAAGAGAGAGGGAGACACAGGATCTGAAGCAGGCTCCAGGCTCCGAGCTGTCAGCACAGAGCCAGAGGCGGGGCTCCAACTGGAGAACCGCCAGATGGTGACCTGAGCCTGTGGCTGCTCCACCAACCGAGCCACCCAGGCGCACCCCCATGATTCTTTTTTAACATAAGAAGACTATTGGGACAGCAAATACAATAGGAATGATGTGAAGCTGTGGAAGGACCACTTAAGTTTTTAAAACTACTCTATCACTCAAAACTTCCCACATCTGTCCATCTTGATGCGGCATTGCCACTCTGGCTCTGGTCCCCATCACTTTACCTGAATGACCCCCCTGAATGACATGCACACCATTCTTCTATACCTTGCGTTTACCCTACAGAATATTGAGACCCCAAACACAATTGCATATGGTCATCACACTCAAATTCAGAAAAATAGAGAGAGAGCGTTGTGTTATTTGTTGGCTACAGAAGAGAGTAGGAACCTCCAAGAGAGGATTTCAGTTTGAAAAAGACAAGAGAGAAACTAGTGCCTTAAATTTGATTTCTTAACTCTCAAAGCATTCACTGTAAAGTAGGCAAGTCTCTAGGCAAGATGGGTCCACTCCTTCCATAGAGTTGGGTTTCATGCCTTCTGGAGAAAGGAGGGAAAAGCTAGGAAATCTGTTTAATGAAAATTAACCCTGTTTACACTGAAGGAGACAGACTACGAAGAGCACAGCATCCCTCAAGGTCTAGCACGCTAGCTGCCTCACTCGTGTTGGATACAAAACCCCATGGAGGGGCACCTGGGTGGCTCAGTTGGGTGAGCGTCCAACTCTTGATTTCAGCTCAGGTCAGGATCTTGCAGTTCGTGAGATTAAGCCCCACATTGGGCTCCATGCAGACGGCGCTGAGCCTGCTTGGGATCGTCTCTTCCTTCCTCTCTTTCAGTCCCCCCCCTGCTCTATCTCAAAATAAATAAACATTAAACACACACATGGAATAATGACCGAAGCCCATCTTCAAGCCAATTGAAGACACACTGGACTCACAAAATGTTTTCAATCTGTAATTTCTGTGGCTACTTCTTACCAGGATGGCTCCCGCTCACCCACCACCCATGGATGAGATGCTGTAATGGCTAATTTGGCCAAGGAGTGAACACAAATGAGACACAGGCCAGGCAATTATTGTTCAAACAGCAATGTTTAGTTGTACAACACATAAAGTCTAGCAACTTGTACACAACCAGTTTGAGTGTCTGTTGGCTTGTTTTCAATTGGGGAATTTAACCATAATGTCACCAAAAGTTGGCTGGGACTGGTAACATTTAAGAAATGGGTCGTTCTTGCATCCCCTAGGCTTGGGCCTCTTGCTCCATCAGGACTTAGTTGTAGATGAATGGCCCGCAAGTCACCAGCCTTTGAGAAAGTAGTGTCCAGGTGGAGAGGGTAGGGGTGGGTGGGCAGGGGGAGGATCCCATAAAGACACAGTATGTGGGGCAGTGGCAGCCAACATTCGCAAACATTCATGCATCTGATGGGGGGCTTTCCCCCCACAGTGGGCATTTTCCACTAGCCTACAGTGACCAACTGTGGCCAGGCTAATTAATTACTCACATTAACAGGGTGGAGGTGGGGACAGGAATGGTCAGGGTAGGTGGGAAGAGATCCCTCTTATTGCTAGGTGGACAGAAGGGTGCTTTTTTTTCTCCCTAGAGTTCCCGTCCCGTGGGGTTCTGGAGTTTGTGTCTGTTAAGTTCTTTTTTTAAGTTTGAGGATGAGGAAGTCAATACCAGAAATGTCTCTTCAGGAAAACCACTCCTCCTAAGTGGCTGCATTATGGGGGTAAAGGGGTGTGTGTGTGTGTGTGTGTGTGTGTGTGTGTGAGAGAGAGAAACTGCACTCTGGGCCAGCCACAAGTGGTGATTTTGTTTTTAAAGTGACCCTAGCCCTTGCTCCCCCACATCCGTAGTGATCCATCGTTATAAATAAGCTTTAAGCAATGAAGGAGACACCCTTGTCCCACATTGGGGCTCACACAGCTGACATCAACAAAGCCTGACAAGCAGAAAAGTCGCTTCCTTGACCCTTGAAGGAAGCCAAGAGGAGCTCATGCAGATGAATGGGCAGAGAGCAATGCCATTGCCCTTGAAGATGGTGACAAGTAGCTGGTATGGGTTTGCAAGGGCAGAAGGAGCTCCTGATGAGTTCTTTCACCCTATGGATGGGCTGGGACCGGCTGACACAGACGATGGAGGAGGGCAGTGCTGGCGAGAGCTCCATTCCACTGGGAGGAGAGGGGTGGTTTGGATAAATGGAGGAAGCAACTGTCCTAAAGAGGCAGCTTGGCCCCTCCGACCTGCTGAGAGCTGGGGGGGGCTGTGGTGGTGGGCTGGGCAAGCACAGCACTAAAAAGGCCACGGCCCGGCAGCAATAACAGCTGGGAGGGATGGAGGGAGAAGCAGCACTTGAAATGGCCTTCATTCAGCAGTGGGGCAGGGGGTGGCTGGCACGGGTGGAAGGACAGTGCCCAGGAGGCCTTCTCCCTGCAGGGGGGGGTGAGAACGGTTGAGGGTGTGGAGACCAGCAGCTGGCAGCAGACACATAAAACAGCCTCTCCAGGGAGGCCGAGATCACGGCTCAGGGGTGCCCAGCATCCTTCTCTACTCAACCTCTCCAGCGCCCACCACCCCCGCCAGACCTCCCCCTGCTAGTCTAGGTGGCCAGTCCCACGTCCGCCTTCGCGACTGCCCCCTGTAGACACCAGGGATCCCCCTTCTGCTGACATGGAGCAACCTCTGGGTTTTAACTCTGCTGCTGTTCTATGCTGACAGGTGCTTGCCCTGGAATAATTTTGTGGGTGGGGGAGGACGTGTATGGGATTGGTAAAGAGCCTCCAAGAAAGATGGAGACCGTAGGCTTTAGGTCACTGGTTTGGGGTCACCCACCTCTTTCTCCTGGTCCACCGAATCTTGGTCTGTGTTTTCCTAGCACCTGAGTGACAAGAGGCTATAAATGCTGGGATTTGTAGTGGACCAGTAAAACACCTAGGGCTGGACCAGGAGATGGGATAGGAGGTTGTATGAGGTTATTGTAAACTGTAGCAGTTGGTGTTTTCCCTTACCTAAGGCTACATTGTTTCCCCGGGCCCAAGTTTCAGCCACCTTCGATACTAAACGAGAAAGAGTAATTTGTAAACTGAACAGGGGAGATCTATGAGATCTATGCATTGATAAATACAGGGCTGAGGGCAACCAAGAAAAGGCTAATTGTATGTGGGTATCATTAGGAAGGTCTCCAGGGGTCAGGAAGGGGAATCAGGGAGAAGCAGAGAAAGACAGACAGACCGACAGACATGCACAGTGAGAACAGAAAAGAAGTCAAGAGGGAGTCAAGCATATATGGGAAGTGAGCAGCAGAGCAGCCAGCGTTGAGGATGGAGAATCCTCATGATGAAGAAATCCTGATGAAGAAATGTGAGGTGTCATTTAAAATTGGCCTCTGAAGCCAAACCACTGAGAAAGGCAAAGATTGTGTATTGCTCTTAAAACTTGTTGAGACTCAATTCTTCTAGAACTTCGTGCCTAAGGAAAGGTGGTCTCACTTGACCAGCACAGGTGCTTCTTGAGCCAGATACTGGGAACTGCCTAACTGGTCCCGTTTGGCAGAGTCGTCCTTTGTCTGGGCCGACACACATCATTGTGCGTGGCAGAGACTTCCTTTCCCACTCCTCCCTGTGGATCTGATTTCTCTCGTAATCTCCGTTTGTACTGTCATGTGCCCTGGCTGTGACTTTATTTTAAGGTGGCCTGAAGTCATTTTTGGAAGTAGACTGGGCATAAATCCTAAATATAGAACTGTAGCTAAAGTGGATTAGACTCAAAGCAAGTGAAAGAAGTCAGAGAGGGGCAGGATGAAGGAATGAGGGCAGGGGGAGAAAGGGAGAGAGTGGGAGCAGAGGTTGAGTGAGGCGAGGCGCGTGTGCAAAGCGGCAGTCTGCAGCCACGACGGACAGTAACAGGTGGGTTTATGGGCAGGGAAGGCAGCACAGACTGAAGGGTAGCGCTCTCTTCTCCGCTTCTGGGCACTAAATCTTTCTGCAGGAACCCCGCTCCGGACTCCCCTGCTTTCCCTCGACCTTCCCTCTCCTAGACAGTCCTAGCCTTACCCTAGACTGCCACCTCCATCCCCCACCCCCGCCAGGTCCGGCTCCAAAGCTGTCCTCAGAGAGTCTCTGCGGTCCCAGTTTGTGGGCGGGTTCAGAGATAAGAAAGAGTTACCTGTGGCTCACCTGCTCCCCATCATTTTTAACTGAAACCTCCCCTAGACCTCTTGAGCGAGGCACACGGCTGTGTTCTGGGACACAAGGAAAGGAGACAGATAATGGACAGCCATGGAGGAACCAAACTTACAAGGGACTTTCCAGGGAGGGCAGTGAAAATACCTCACCCTTGCACATGTATATGCGCGCACGCATGCACACACACAGACACACACAGTCTCTCCCTCCCTCTCATACACACACACACACACACACACACACACACACACACTGTAGACAAACTCCACAAACCACAAACACCAGACAGGCCTGGGGGACAGAGTAGAAAGGAAGAAAGTGGTTGGCGGTATGTGCGTGTGGGGGGAGGTGGGTATGTGTGATGAAATAGAGAAAGGGTCGTCATGGGTTACTGTCGTGGCTTTCCTCTGTGTCCACGCTCACCGGAGGGAGGCCTCCATTGTCATTGAGCCGCTTGGCCCTGTAGGTCTCATAGTGGATGTTGTGTGTCACTTCCTTGAGGTCCTGGAGGTGGGTCCTAAGGGACAAAGGGCGAGAAGAGAAGAGAGAGGGATGTGATTAAGGGTGGGAAGAGGAGGAGGCTGACCCACCTCTGAGGTTAACACATCACTTCCCCGGCCGGGGCCCAGGGCCTGGGGCCCCTGCCAGAGAGCTAACGATACCTCTTCAGCCCCTTTTGCTTCGTGATGGGAGCTGCACTGGGGGCAGAGAGCTCTGTCAGAGACTGGAGACTGAGGAAGTCGATCTGAACAGATGGCCTCCTGACCCCAAGTAAGTAAACCTGCCATCCGAGGGAAGGGGTGCGTCTCACCTGATGACAAAGTCTCGAAGCAGGGCAAACTCACAGTGGTTGAGGTTTTCCACTGTGAACAGAATAAGACAGGTGGTCATTTCGCTAATGTAGCAACACCCAGCAGATGAACTTCCGGTCAGCTCACAGAGGCATTTAGGAGGGAGCCACAGGACAGGGAATTTACTGTAAGCCTTCCAGAGGTTTGTCCATCCTGGCATTTCTGTGCATGGCATTTTATTCATTGAACAAAAATTTTTTTAAGCAGGCTTCATGCCCAGCATGGGGCCCAAGGTGGAGCTTGAACTCATGACTCTGAGATCAAGACCCATGCTGAGATCAAGAGTCCGACAGTTAACCCACTGGGCCACCTACGTGCCCCTGAACAAATAGTTATTGAGCAGCTTCAATGACACGATACCTATTCTAGACTCTGTGAAATAACAACTAATAGGGATGATTGTATTTCCCATTGCATAGGAAAGGAAATTAACACACAGGGGCTCTAAAAATCTGCCCAAGACCTAAGACACAATTCCTATCCTTAAGGAGCTTATAATCTGATTGGAAGACAGTAGCACACATAGCAAACAACTATCGAGCAATCTTAAAAAGGTCACGCGCTACATGATGAATCTAATTCACTACAGACTGAGTACCTATTATATACAAATCACTTGTCAAGGGCTATGGGAGCAGAAGCGAATTAAGACATGGACCCTCATGTCCCACAGTCTAGTGGACAAGACAGACATCCTCATAAAAGATTCCAATTCAAAGCAGTGTGCAAATGGTATTTAAAAAAAAAAATCCCAACACAAGGCCATAGACAATTGAGAGACGATGTGGTGCAGCGGGATGAACTTGGCTTGGAAGCTGACATAAATTCAGCTGTGGAACTGAAATCTGGGTCCGAAGTCCCAGTTTCACCACTAACAAGTCATGTGATCTTGGCCAAGACCCTTAACCTGAGACGCAAGGCCCTCACGGCTCGGGTTCTGAGGACCGTCACATCCGCCCCGCTCCCTGCAGAAGTTTAGCACAAAGACCGCCGAAGCAGTTCTTTGAAAACTCTCAGAATCGCTACTGACCTTCGCGAGGTCCCATCCCTTCATAACAGAATGAAACTGGCCACATCTGAACCACCCTTGGGCAGTCTGTCAGCTCACGTCCCCTTTCGTGCGAAAACCTTTCTGTTTTTTCAGTGCTCATTAATCTCTCGCATGTTCTCAACCCCTTTGACACACGAGTCAAAGTCAGCGCCTCCCAGTCAGGTGCTAACTCGGCCTTTTATCACTTCCTGCCTCTGAAATTCACCTTCTCGTTTAGATGGTAAGCTCCTCACGGCAGGGTGTGGCTGGCATTCAGTTTACAGCCTATGTGCCTGGACAGTGCCCTGAACTATAGATGCTTAACAAATAAGTGTCATGGACCGGCAGCCAGTTTTTCAAGAAGACGCATCAAATTACCTTCGATGATCCCCCAGGGGGTTTTCCGGCCGAGGACCCGCTTGCCGTTCACCTGGTACTCCTTGTCGCTGCCCACCACCGCGAAAGGCATGCTCTCCTGCTGACAAACGACACGTATGTGCATGTCAACCTCCTGTACCGTCTGGGCCTCCAAGGACAGGATGGCGTACAGCCCTGGGTCTCTAGCCTTGAACTGCACATCTCTGATGTTCATTCAGTGATCCCACCCGTGGCAAGGGGCTAGGGCAAGGCTCTTGTCTCCTGAAAAGAAGTCTGAAGTCCTGGTCAAACTCACAATCACACCCCTGCCTGGCTGGTTCACCTTAATAAATCGGCCTTCCTTCAACAGAACGCTTTGTACTTTTTATTGCTTTAATGTGTTTGCTTTGGCTTGGAACAACTCTGTGGGCTAAGCTAGGATAGAAGGACCTCTCTTAAGTGATCCCCACCCATCGGACAACCGCATAACTGCTGCTTTCCACCACCTCGCATGAAACCTACTGGCAGAGGTCCATGTCCGCGACCTCTCAGAGCTCCAAGACCACTGTCTGATGTTTGTGGGCCCCTCTGCTCCCCCCGACGGGCTGAACGTTCGCCAAGAGACAGACTTTTGTTCCCAAATCTGCTTGCCTGATGTGTAATGGTTATTGGATAAGTTAACTATTATGGAAGCTGAGGGCGTAGGACCATGGCGAGTTGTTTCTCTGAAGCTTGACCTGATAAAGGGGAGCTGCGCTTGTCTTCAGACTGGACTTATTCTCAAAACAGAAGCCTTGTCTCCATGTGAAAAGAATGTTTAACGAATGGAGTGTATATGTTTTGGTTTCACTTAATCATCTCGAGAAATATTTCTGTAAAAACATTGAAGATTTGTATGCATCGTTTTTTTAAGCGATTTCTTCACTTTGACGGACTTGTCCAACGAACTGATTAACTGCCTGTCTCAAGTACGTCAGTCAAGGGGCTGCTGATACATTATCCACCCTTCACACAGCTGGAGACTCAAGGCTGACGCAAGTAAATGATCTGTCTCGGGTCACAGTGGTTCGGAGAAAGGCCCAGACGAGAACCCAGGATTATGATGTAAGATCCCAGAACTGTAGAAGTTTAGAACGGAAGGGGGTCGTGGAAATCACACGAAGCCTTAAGATCCCCAGGAGACACCCCAGGGACCGCTGAGAAGACAGGGCTCTGTGCCTGTGTCGCTGAGGAAGACCTGCTCTGTTTTCATGTTTTACGTACAGAAGGTCCGTCTGATGTTTAATTTTTTTAAAGGGTTCCTCTAAGGGAAAGAAAGCCTCTAGGCCACCCACTTAGCCCAGCCCCTGCACTTTGTAGAGGGGTCATTGAGGCAGAGCTCTGACTAGAGCATAGACACCTTGGACCCCCGCCTGATGCTCTTCCTGCCCATGCCCTTCCACCAACCACACCCCAGTCTGGCAGGCCCTGCAGGAGACAGACGTGGACTTTGGCTTTCTGGGTGCACAGTTCACAGTCCCGGGAAGGGCCCCGGTCCTCATTTTCTCCCGTGTCACTTCTGGTCTGGGTCAGGAGAGGTGGGGCAGAGAGTATGAAAGGGGAAAAGCAGGTGGAAAGACAGGAGGGGTCCACGATCCACATCCCACTGGTAACAGGGGGGCATCTGTGTGATGAGCAGGCCCCGGGCACCCACCCGGATTTTGTCGTTCTCCGTCTTGTCCTCCAAATCCTCATCAAATTCCTTCTGTGGGTAGAACTCAATGCCATTTACTTCAAGCTCCTTTCGAACCTACGAGCAAGGAAGAGAAGCAAGGTAGCCATGTGGGGTGAGGTGTGTGTGTGTGTGTGTGTGTGTGTGTGTGTGTGTGTGTGTGAGCTGAAGTCAGAGGGGTGAATGCAGCCTTGGATAATCCAGTCATCTCTGAACTCCAAGGGCCTGAGCAGCAGGAAGATCCCAATACACCTGAACCCTGGTCACACGGCCACTATAGCCCAGGCTGAGCTGGGGAATAGTCTAGGCATGTAGCGTGCTCATTGCAGGGTCCATAAGATTAGGATTTAGACACTCTGAGTACAGATCCCACATGGGCAGTGCTCATGCTGCTACCAGTCATGTTCCTGATTGCAGGGAAGAGAAGCGAGGCTCCCCGCCCCAAGCCTGTAGGTCTGGCCTCTCCCAAAGCTACAGTCATGTCTCACCTCCTCCAGGAAGCCACCCAGTACCTCTACTTGATTATAAGTTTCTTTAAGGGAGCAATGTCTTTATGCTTCACCTGAGTGCCCCAACCTCCGTCCCCATGCATCCAGTACAGGGAGGAGCTTCTAGAAGCACTAGTAAACACTAGTGGGAAGTCAGTTAATTAGTCTAGCCCTCCAAGCAAGCTGACACTGAGGAGCGGTTTCTCATGTGTGTGACGATGTATGTATTCAGCGGTCTCTGCCAGTAAGAGAGGGAAGAAGGCGGCCTGAGGCTTCGAACTTGTCCTCATCACGGACACCGGCAGCTCAGCTTCTTTAATGGCTAAGTAGGAGCTGGGTGGGAAGGGGGGCCTATATAATACTCAAGGAAAGGACATGGCTTGGACCAGAGGAGGGGAAGAAGGGGAGGGGACAGGAAAAGGAGGAGGGGCCTTCTCACCCTTTGCTTGAATTCAGACTTCTCCTCCAGGGTCATGGTGTCAGCCTTAGCAATGACAGGGATGATGTTCACAACTTTGCTGAGGTGTTTCATGAACTCCAGATCGAGAGGTCGCAAGCTGGGGCCCAGAGAAGGCGGGGGGTCAGAGCCACCTTGCCCTCCCCCCCGACTCAGCCACTGCCACCACTCCAGGGCCACCCTGGGGACAGAGGGACTGGCTGGCCGGAAACCTGGCTGAGGCCAAGGGGCTTCTCCCTCTCCTGACAGCCTGCAGAACAGGCTCTGAGTCTCTGCCCCACTGGGACCACCGTCTCCCTTTCTCTTCAAATCCTGGCCCTCCAGCGGCCCTCAGAGCAGCCTTCCTGACGCGGGGATCTTTCTCTCCCGGGGACAGCGTGGACTGCCGTCTCTGCCAATGTGACCTTGGGTCATGGTTACTTGTCTATCTTATTCTGCACTTTTTTTTCTTTTTTTTTTTTTCTTTTTTTTTTTTAGTAATCTCCATGCCCAGGGGCGCTTGGGTGGCTCAGTCAGTTAAGCATCCGTCTTAGGTCAGGTCATGGTCTCATGGCTCATGAATTCGAGCCCCACATCGGGCTCTATGCTGACAGCTCAGAGCCTGGATGGAGCCTGCTTTGGATTCTGTGCCTCCCTCTCTCTCTTCCCTCCTCTGCTCACAATCTGTCTCTCTCTCTCTGAAAAATAAACATTAAAAATTTTTAGAAAAAAAAAGTAATCTCCATGCTCAGTGTGGGGCTGGAACCCACAACCCTGAGGTCAAGAGTCACATGCTCCACCCGGGGCTCCTGGCGCCCCCAGGACAGCACCCTGTGATGGGCCTTCTCCCAGCCTCCACTTAGTCCTGCAGGGGCCAAGCTGGAGGCCTTGGCCCTCCCCATCTGAGGGCCCAGCTCCCCCGAGGCTCTGGGGCCCCAGTCTGGCTCTAGTTCACAGTCTTGGGGACTCACTAAGTCAGGCTATCTGCTGGCTTGCTCTGACCTTGGGTCAACATTCCAGGGAAGGAATCCCTGGGCCCCACCCTCAATCACCTGCCGAGTACCTGCTTCCTCCAAACTTGGGGGTCTGCCTTGCCTGTGTCTTCCTCTCAAGAACTGAACTCTGGCCCAGCAGACGGGCTCAGTACTAAGCAATGGCAGGCATGCGCGTTGGCTCTCTCTGTCCCAGGCCTCTCCTCCCTATGGTGCCGTCCCGTCTGCCACTCACAACCGGACTTCCCAGAATGCTCTGCTCGTTGCCAGCCTTCATCTCTAGACATGCTGGTCTGGCCACCAAATGCCTACAGTGGGGTCCCGTACCCACCCCAAACACCCCAATTCACTAACCCTGCCCGCCTCCATTTTACTCTTCTTGCTGCCCATCCCGCCCCACCCCCCAGCCTTGTGCAAAGCAGCGATCTGCTGAATAAGCAAGGAGCCCTCCGTGCTCACATATTGGCTCCCGTCTGTGGGCACACATGTGCCCGAACCCCAGCGGGCAGCATAGGGGGCTGATGTTGGTCAGCCTTACCCTCCTGGTAAGAAAGTCAGCCTTTTTTCGGGCAAGTCTGGGGGATCCCAAGGCCATGACTACACTGGGGCTCCTCTGGGGCCCCAGCTGCATCCAGGGATTAGTCATCCACTAGAGAATGACACAAACTAGAGCCAGGTGTGGCCACGGGGGGCGGGATTGGTACATACGAGTGTCCCGTGGGCGAGATGAAGTAGAGGCAGCAGTGGACACGGGTGTCAGGGATGCGTTTCTTCCTGGCAATGTTGACCTCCTCCTTCAGGAACTTCTCATACTGTTCATTGATGTACTTCTCGATGGGCTCCCAGCTGGGGCATGGGAAGAAAGCAGACGGATGTCCCAGAAAGACAGGGCCTGGGGGCTCGCCTTAGGCACGGTCAGACAGCAGGGCCCTCACATCCCTCTCATTTCTGCCTCCCCTGGTGGGCCTGGGGGAGGCTGACCACTCTCCCTCAGACCCCCATGGACGCTCTTCTCATCAGCAAGACTAGAACTCCCCCGGGGACCTACTCCTCTGACTGGGCCAGGGGTCTTACAGAACCCCACCCCCTCCAGAAACCAACACACACTTTCCCCACCTCCATTCCTTGTTAGCTGGGAGGCCCCGAGGAAGTCTCATCCCCTCCCTGAGGCTATTTTCTCCCAAGCAAAATGGGAGCACCCATTCTGCTAAAAGCCCTCCCAAGAACGGAGGTTCGGTACTTAACATAGCAATGGCATACAGAAAACATTCAACATGGCCACAACTCATTATCCTGACTGTTGCCAATGTCATGATCACCTTTCTCCTTCAAGGAGCATTCAAATAACCAGAGAAGAGGACACCCAGTCACTTTTCCACGATGGTTCTAAGTTGTGTTGTCCAGCCGCCCTGCCTATCCGTGGCAGACCCCAGCTCCTGCACAGAGGAACAACGGTCTCCACCCCTATCAGGGAGCAAACTTCTGCCTGGAACTTTCCATCTATATTCTGCACAGCGTATGCTACCCCTCCTTGGCTGCATGCTCATTGCAGCTTAGCTCAGTGAATTCCCAGAGGCTCTTTGCTCAAGGAAATTGCCCACCCTTCTCTCTTCTTCCCGGCTAAGACGTTGCCCACAGGCCAAGCTCTGCCACAGCCCTCAGATCAGCCCATAGCTCCCCTTGTTCTGTCCGCCCTGCCCTGCAGCCTCCTGTAGGTAATCCCATAGCCAAAATTCCCTCTGCACTGCGCCGCCCCCCCCCACCCCCCGGGTCTCTTCCCTCGCCTCTTTATAAAGCCCCTCTGCCATCTGTTAGTAAGTTTTCCCACTCAGCCCCTCGGCACGAAGGGTGCAGATGGCTCTCGATGGAATGAATCTGCACCGTGTTCAACGTCTTCCTTGCGGCGTCTTTAGGGCAGAAATCTCACAGGCAGAAATATACCAGTTTTCATTGTTGATCTGGTCTCCAAAGCCCGGGGTGTCGATGACCGTCAGTTTCATTTTGACCCCGCCTTCCTCTATCACTGCGGGGGAGACAGAGGGGCACCAGGGAGGTCAGTCTTCCAGCTGATGCCAGGTACCCTGCTGCCTACCCGTCAGGCAGACCCAGGTTCCTTCCATCCTTCCTGAGGACCAACTACTGGAAAAGTCAAGTTCAGGGTCTTCCCACCTCAGTACTTCTGTTCCCGCCACCTGCTGGGCCCTCCTGGCTTCTTTCTTGTCTAAATCCCACCCTCGCTTCATCATCCAGCTCAAGCCCCACTTCTTTCCTTTTTAATCCCCCCCTTTTCTAGCCAAGGAGCTGGCTTCACAGACTTGAGGCCTCTGTTCTCTTCTGTCTCAAAACTGCCTTTCATTTGCCCGTCTCTCCCTCTCTGGCAGAGACCCTTCTGAACAGCGGCCACAGGGGTCCTGCCCGGTCCTCACCGTGCCCAATAGCTTTGATCTCCACAGTCTTGGGAATCTTCTCCTCTCGGTTCCAGCTGGAGGCCTTGCGGCTCACCTGGGATTTGAAGAGCGTGTTGACCAGCGTTGACTTGCCCAGTCCGCTCTGACCTGCCACAAGACAGGAGGAGGGTGACACGGTGGGGAAGACCCGTGTCCACCTCCTGAGCCGGCCATCTCTCCCACGGGCCTACAGATTTCTAGAGCCTTGATCCAGGCCACGCCCCCAGTTTTTCACTCACTGGAGGCAAAGGACTGAGTGGAGAGCAGGCAGGTGGGGACAGTTTCCTGGTAGCTGAGAGGGACTAGGGGCAACGTCAGCTGGAGTCGACATTCTTTCCTCCTTTCCAGAGCTCCAGGACCGCTGGGAAAGGGGAAAGCCTCTGTATTTGTCCAGTGGAGTGGCGTTTTGTCTTGTATCTGCTCCACTTCAGTTTTTAGTCTTTAATAATCTAAATGTAACGGCAGAACTCCATCGCCGTCTGATCCTGCCTCGGTGCGTACGCACTTCCACATCTGTTAGCAAAATCTGGTTTGAATCCCACAGCCCTGTGGATCCCATGGCAGAGCTCTCTTTATCCCCAGCTGAAGTGCTCCTAGAGAGATTAACCCTCACCTAATAAAATATGTGCCTGGGCAGCTCAGTCAGTTAAGCGTCCGACTTCAGCTCAGGTCATGATCTCGTGGTTCGTGAGTTCAAGCCCCGCACTGGGCTCTGCGCTGACAGTTCAGAGCCTGAAGCCTGCTTTGGATTCAGTGTCTCCCTCTCTCTCTGTCCCTCCTCCCCTGCTCACACTCTGTGTGTGTCTCTTTCAAAGCATAAGTAAAATTTTTTAAAAAGTCACACGTTCTACTGACTGAGCCAGTCAGGCGCCCCGTTTTGACCTGTTTTACACACATAGTGCTGCAGCAGATTTCATCCGAAGGAAGAGTTCTGCAACTAAAACGCGTTTGAAAACCACTGGCCCAAGCCGTGCTCCTCAAACGTTCCCTTGCCCAAGGATCACACAGGCAGGCCTGCGACTGCCGAATGTCGTCGGTCTCACCTGGATGCTCGTAAGAAATGCAGGGTCCCAGGCCCCACCCAGTCCGATGCTTCAAAATCTGCACTTTGACAGGACCACCAGACAGGAAAGTCAGAAGTGCCGGCCTGGGGGCCCACTCTTGATTTGGGCTCAGGTCATGAGTTCACAGTTCATGGGTTGGAGCCCCACATCTCCCTGCCCTCCCCCCACCCCGCTCATACTCATGCACACGCTCTCTCCCTCAAAATAAATAAATAATTTTTTTTAGTTTATGAAAGAAGTGGGACGCCTGGGTGGCTCAGTCAGTTAAGCATTCGACTTCAACCAGGTTGTGATCTCACGGGTTGTGGGTTCAAGCCCTGCATCGGGCTCTGTGTTGACAGCTCAAAGCCTGGAGCCTATTTTGGATTCTTGTCTCCCTCTCTCTCTCTGCCCCTCCCCCACTGATGCTCTATCTGTCTCTCTCTCAAAAAATGAATAAACATTAAAAAATAAAATAAAAAATTGAAAAGAAGTGCTGATCTAGGGCATTCCTGTTGTATATTAGGCAAAGGAGCCGGCTGGGGGGCTCCAGACCCACCCGGGCTCCTCCCCGAACACCTCGGACTGGCCACGTTTGCTCCCCTAGTTTCTTTTACCGACAACACGATGGCAAGAGGGGCAGCTGATGAGACCAGAGATGGCAAATAAGCTGCATTTCTCAATCCAACTGCTCAGTCGGAAGTAGCCACCTGGACCAATACGTTAAGAAGACCACCGTGGCTCAGCCCTGTCCTGGACGTGAGCTGTGACCAGTTGGCGACATCTCCCCCCATGGTGGGGATGGAGAAGTAGCCCATGTGGCCTGTATTTCCTTCTCATTCCTGGTCTGGATGTCTTCTGAGGTCGCTTGCTCACTAAGCACTCTTGAGTGCCAAGCGCTGTGCCAGAATTGGAGGTGGAGAGGTGGACAAGACCTCATCCTTACCCTCACGAAGCCGTTTAGTGTGACGAAGACCGAAACAGAAGGAAGCAGTTACGGTATGCCCTATGAAAGAGACAGCCCTGGGACATTATAGCAGCAAACTGGAGGGAATGTGATCCAGTATTTCTGGAACTGGGGAGGACTTCTAGGAAGAAGCAACAACGAAACTGAAACCTGCAGGGTAACTTTGAAAGACCCATGAGAAGCTGGAAGGGAGTTCTAAACAGAGGGAATGACATAGTCAAAGGCTCAGAGGCAGGGAAGTCTTGCTCAGAGCACAGTGAATCCAGGAAAACTTTCCTCACAAGCGAGGAGTAGAATGCCATGCCGGGAGTGGTAAGACGTGAGTGGCAAGGTAGCACCAGGCCAGGCTAGGAGTTTAAGCCCTTAAGTCTACTGAAAGGTTCTAAGTAGGCTGGGTGACCTACGGAGTTCAGCAAGTTGGAAAAATTATTCAGTCGCTGGTGGATAATGGATTGAAACAGAAGGAAGACAGAGGACCAGGAGGGTCAATGTCCCTCAAAGTGTGGCCCCAGGGACCAAGGTCCATGAACTATTTGCTACTCATTCTTGAGATAAGAAATTTGCACCAGAAAGTAAATTCACCATAACACTAAGCACACTGTTTAGTTCAATTGAGGGGGCATTAAAACAATTTTTTAGGGGCGCCTGGGTGGCTCAGTCGGTTAAGCCTCCGACTTCGGCTCAGGTCAGATCTCACTTTTGTGGGTTCGAGCCCCGCGTCAGGCTCTGTGCTGACCGCTAACTCAGAGCCTGGAGCCTGCTTCCGGTTCTGTGTCTCCTTCTCTCTCGGCCCCTCCCCCTCTCATGCTCTGTCTCTCTCTGTATCAAAAATAAATAAAACATTTAAAAAATTTAAAAAAAAATTAAAAAAAAATTTTTTTAACGTTTATTTTTGGGAGACGGAAAGAGACAGAGCACAAGCAGGGGAATGTCAGAGAGAGGGACACACAGAATCCGAAGCAGGCTGTAGGCTCTGAGCTGTCAGCACAGAGCCTCATATGGGGCTTGAAGCCAAGAACCATGAGATCATGACCTGAGCCAAAGTCAGACACTTAACCAAGTGGGCCACCCAGCCACCCCTCAGTTGATGTTTTTTATAGCAAGACTTGTCAAATGATTTAAACTCCAGCCATCCCCTTATCTTTGAGCAGCCCTGAGTCAGGTGGCTGTAGCAATCCAGGTGGGAGATCTCACTGAGCTAAGAGTGGTCACCGTGGCAATAGAAAGAAGTGGACAGACTTAAGGGAGATTTACGAGGTAAAACCAACAGGTCTTGATGACTGCACTGGGGGAGAAAGGAGAAAGAAAGATGACGTCCAGGCCCCTGCCTCAGCAACTGAGTGACTGTCCTACTGATACCAGGCAAAAGTCCCTTCCTGCTCTTATATTCTGCGACCCAGTGACACTACTTAGTGACCAATGTCCTAAAAATTCCCTTTAAGCTTTAAAGCACTACAAAAGAGCAGAAATAAGACCACCCTCGGGCACCCGGGTAGCTCAGTCGGTGGAGTGTCCAACTTTGGCTCAGGTCATGATCACGTGGTTCATGAGTTCAAGCCCTGCATGGAGCTCACTGCTGTCAGTGTAGAGCCTGCTTTGGATCCTCTATCTCCCCCACTCCGCCCTTCCTCTGCTCATACTTGCTCTCTCTCTCTCTTTCTCTCAAAAATAAACATTAAGAAAAATAATAAGATCTCCTTTCTCCTCTGACACCAGTGGGAAGGGACACTGACGATTTCCCCATGCCACACACCTGAAGACAGGCTGAGCATGCGCAAGAGGCTGCTGCATCCACCCACTCATGACGGGGCCCGGCCGACAATCCACTCGAAGTTCCCACCCCTGGATTGGCTAGTCTTGAGGGGAGAAGAGGGTGAGGCTTTTGTGACCCGAATAGTGAAATCTTTCCTCCTGGAAAGAGCTCATCCTAAGGAAGCCGGGCAGAGGCCAATCCTTGGGACAGAAACGGGACCCTCAGTGCTGCCCGCCACTGCCGCCTCCAGTGACCCACGGCCTTCCATACCGACCACCATGATGTTGAAGTCGAAACCAGTCTTCATGGTCTTCTTGCGCATCTGCTCGATGATGGTGTCGATGCCGATGTAGCCCAGCAGGGTCGAGTTGATGCTGACGGGCTTCATGGGCACTGCCGGCTTAGGCCTGGGCTCAGGCACCAGCTCTGACATGGCTGCGTCCGTCCTGGCCTCTGGGAGCCCTGCGAAGCCAAGGCGGGAGAGGTGGAAACAGAAGGAAAACAGAAGCTGCACAGAAGCTAAAGTAGCATTCTCTTAATACAGAACTACAAAGCGCTGGGACTAGAAGGGACCTCGGGTGTCATCCCGTATGGCCCCTCACTTCCCGGAGAGGCCGAGGCCTGCGGAGGAAGGCCTTCCCCCAGACACAGAGCAAGTCAGATACCCCACTGGGATCAGTGCCTGGCCTCTCCGGCTGCTGGGGCACTTTCTCGTGCCCTCGCTCCAGAGCATGTCTGTCTGTGTGTCTGTCTATTCCCAGGGCTTCTCTACCTTGGCCCTGTTGACATTTGTGGCTGGATAATTATTGCAGGGGGCTGTCCTGGGCACTGTAGGATGTTTGGTGGCATCCCTGACCTCAGTTGTGACAACCAAAAATATCTCTGGACAGTGCCAAATGTCCCCTGGGGGAAGCATAACCCTAGTGGCTAGCCACCAGTCTAAAACACATTTGGGGTGATTCTGACCTGACTCTTGCCTCCTCAGATGAAGTGCTAAGACCTTTTAGGATACTGAACCTAACATCTATTAACTGTTTGTCACTGACCACAGTTGCTTTGTCTTGTAGAAGCAAATAGGGTTACCCCCTCATACCACAGGAGCACCACCCCTGCCTCCAGCCTCCGTGTCCCCTCTGTTCCATGAGCACCACCGCAAAGTAGGGGGGTCTGTGCCCTGAAGGGTCCCAGACACCATCCTAGCCATCGTTTTAAATCTGTGGGAGGAATAAGTCTCCCCTTTCCACCAGGGGGAAGAGGATGAGCCACAGCCAGGTTGGAGCGGTCACTTGCCTGAGGTGACGTAATGTGTTCATGGGATGGTAGGTAGCAAAATAACCGGGAGGCTGAGGACACAGCCCTTCTCTGGGAGGGAAGGCCAGATCCCTCTGGGTCCGGCAGATCGCAGGCATGTTCACACACAAGAGAAATCCGTGCATTTCCTCGTGGGGCCTCATGGGACCCTGTCTACCAGGGTAGGTTTCAGTTTGGAGCAACTCCATTTTCCCATCCATAAAATGGGTACACGTGGCGCTGCGGAACGAGCCTGGCCCTGCTACTTGCCAGGAATGTGAACTTGGGCAAGTCAGGCCCCCCCCCCCCCCCCCCCCCCCCGAGCCTGCTTCCTCATTAGAAACTGGACAGGATCAGGATTAAGGCTGTGGAGAGCATCACGTGAGCCATGATGCCTAGAAGCGCCCCCACCCCCACCCCGCACAGCGCCTCCCACTCCCAGACCCTCTTGCCCCTGCCCCTTTCAAGTTCATGAGCTTGTCAGGAAGGCAAATGAAGTGGGGCCTGTGAAAGCAATGCTAATTACACAGCATAGTTATTGGAATCCACGCTCCCTCTAGGACCTCTCCCAGCTTTGCCCTTCTGGAATCCTGTGGTTCCTGCAGTTCTCAGGCTCACACGGAGAACTGAGGGAGCAGCAGATGGGCAAGGGGGGGGACAGGAGTGCCTCCCTCCCCCACCCCCAGACTCAGTCAGGAGTCTGTTCTTGTGCCCCCACCACCTGGCCTTTCCACCAGGCCTGGTAAGACTCTCTCTCCCAACGGAAAACTGTTCTTTGCTTGTCACTCTCAGGCACAGCCAAATCTGACAAAAGCCTGGAGACCTCCCCAGGGCCTGGCGTGGCTCCCTCCTACTTCCTAGGAAGCCGTTGCCAGCCAGGCGGCTCCAGGCAGCAGCAAGATTGGCTCAGCCCTGCAGCAGCTGACTCTCACAGCCCGGCCTGCGCCTCCCCGGCTGCATGTGGCTCCCAGGCCCCACTGGGTACACCTGCACTGGAGGCCATGCCCCATTTTCCCTGCCCAGCTGCTTCCACGGCTGGCCCAGACCACTCCCCTCATGCCCACGTGATTTCACAACCTGTGTTGTGACACAGATCCATCTGTGGACGGCTGGGAGGGGTCTTACCCTGTTCTACCAACGTGGAAAGTGAGTCTTATATTTCTTCGTGGGAGATTTTGTTAGTATCCTTATAAAGTGCGTGCCCTTAACTAGGGCCTGCGCGACTCTGGCCCGTCCTTGGTAGCACCCTAAAAGAGCATTCCCCAAAGACCGACCCTGGTTGCAAGAAGGGGCCGCCCACCAGACGTCCAGGCAACTTCTAGGACCACCAAGCACCTCCTAACCCCCATGCGCACACCGTATAGAGCACCTAATGGCAAGTTACCTCTCCCAACCACATGCCAGTACATGCCAGCCACATGCTAACCACAGCCCATCAGCCACGAGTACTGCGAACGGGCATCGGTCACTCTGTCAGGACCTTTGACGGCGACCCTTGCCCACCCCAGCCCGTGGCTGACTCCTACTCCTCCTTCACCATTCCGCTCAAGGCCCACCTCTAGGAAAGCTTCTGCTTCCCCCACCTGAGACAGGTGCCCCTGGTCTGCGCTTCCTCGGCCCCCTGAATACCTGGGACCCCTCACGTTCACTCTTTTCCTCCTTCCCTTCCAGGACATTTCATATGCTGCCAAACGGGAGCCCACTCCAGCCAACCCTAGACTTAATACCAAAGAGACTTTTGAACCCCCAAGAAGGACCTTGCCCCTGAGGGTCCACCGTCTGCTGAGGGTGCCTGACAGCTAACTCCCAGGGAACAGGACAAGCACTGCTCTGGAGCAGAATTCTATAGCTCCATCCTCTGCGTGGACAGCTCCCTTGGTCCTACCATGCCAACCCCAGATGGGCAGCTGGCCCAGGCTTGACTCCCACCTGGATGACCCCTGTGAGCCCCAGTTTTCTCAGGAAAACGGCCATAGTCCCTACCTTGCTGGGTTGCTGTGAACGTTATACCAGAGCATGGACATAAATTACCTGGTCCTGAACATAGGCTAGTTCCCACCCTTCTTCACGGAAGAGACCATGTATGTCCCATTGATATCTGTGCCCCCTTGAAACTAGCATAACACAGGCACTCAGCAATGAGTGAGTGAATGAATGAATGCCTCACAGGGAGGCACATGTCACTTCAGAGCCATCACCTTTCTTCTCCCTCACATGCTGTTCCCTTTGCAGGGCAGCTGACTGACCCCCAGCCAGGAAACGGCTCCTGTGTCGGCCGCAGTTAAAGGGGTAGACTCTGCTAAGAGAGGCCCTCTCCCTCCCCTGCAACAAGGATTGGGGGGGGGGTTCCCCAAGGGTAGGAAGAGCTCAGGATGAAGGTGGCAGGATACAGTTCAAGTGTCATCCTGCCGAGATGGTCCCTGGGGTCCTCCTAAGCTCCCAGCTGTCCCGGGGTTTCTGGAGAGGAAGAGGAGCTGTCAGCACCTGCCCTCCCTGTCCCCCACCAGGAGCCACCTGCCCCATCAATGCTCTAGGGAGAGGCACTGTCCACCTGACTCAGCTTTGAGTCCCCAACAGAAACAGCACCCCCCTCTCCAATGCCAAGCAAGGACCCTAGTGCTTTCTTTTACAGACAAATGAATGGCTTTGTCTTTGTCTGGCCCAGGGACCCCACCCCTCTGTTGGGAAGGTGGCAGCAGGGGGAGGAGATCTTTCCAGAATAGCACCTGCCTGGGGGTGGGGGGTGGGTTTGAAGGGTCTCTCCCTCCCTTCCTGAGCTGGAATCTTCCCCTGCTTCCAGTCCTAGCAGCCTTCAAGACTCCACCCGCACCGGCAGAGGCCATTCCAGACCACCCCAGCTCCAGCCCGGCTCTCAGAAAACGAATCACAGAAGGTATGCTAGTCTTTTCCCGTTCACAGTTGCAAAGAGCCCTGGGACACCCCCTTCCCCCAGCCCAGGCCTCTGGAGGCCAATGAGTTCCCTTGGAGACCCCAGCTGTCTCAGTGCCTGTGCCTGTCTCAGTGTGCGCCTGTGTGTGGGGGAAGGGTCTATGTGTCAGCGTACAGGTCTCTTATATGGCTGTAGGTGGCCCTGGTAACCTGTGCGTGGTGTGCATGTGTGTGCGTGTCGCGGTGTGCTCTAGCGTGGGGCTTTCTGTGTGCATCTGGGTCCCCGCTTGTGCGTCCGTGGGTCTCTGTATCTCCCCGCGATCCCGTGTGTGCATTTCTCCGGGAATGTATATCTTGGGGTGTGTGCCACCGTGTGTGCGCGTGTCCGTGCATATGTCACCGTGCGTGGGCTCCTCGGCGCGTCAACCCTCCCTCTGGCAGCACCTCCAGCCGGGCTTTCCGGGGCCGCAGCCTCCTCCCAGCGGGCGCCGGTGGCCCAGCCGGCCGCCCTACCTTTGGACATGAATCCTCCTTTGTCTCTGTTCCTCCCGGGAGATGCTCAGGGCGCGGGGCTGCAAGGCTGAGCGGGGCGCGGGCTCCTCCCGGGCAGAGCGGCCCCCGCAGCCGGGCCTCGC